>NC_137920.1:20248317-20253317 GCF_963457725.1 Sprattus sprattus
CATTAACTTAGCATAGCAAGAACTCCGCATAATTTGACCTGTTTCTCCAAATTTGAAGGCGATTTTTTTAGGTAGACAGGAAACGCACTAAAACCTCCACGGGTTATTCTTGGGGCCTCTGAACTTGAACATGTCCTCACAGGGCCGTGCAGAGACCTTTGGAGGGGCAGGTGCTCAAAGTTAAAAAGGGGGCACATGTAGCACGGATTTGTAAAAATGTATTTATCTAGGCCTTTTCTATAGCCTATGTCCACTGGTGTGATGGTCATTTCCACCAGTGTGACGCTGAGTTCATTTCACACTATAGGACAGTGTTATCACAAGGGGTTGGTTTATACCCCCAGACACATTACAGTGTCTCCACAGCTGCCAACACACACACACACAGACACACACACACACACACATACACACACACACAGACACATACATCCATTTCAAAAACAGGTGCATTAGGTTTTAAATGAGCAGGGGAACTATATGAACAAGGCCTTTAAACTTTAATTGTACAGGCAGCAAGTACTGTAGACAGCTGTGTTTCACTGTGAGTATGAAAGTTGTCAAAAGGGTGCAATGTTTATAGTCAATGCGGGTCCATTTCAACATACAATTTTCAATGAGTGAGATGGATGGAGAGAGAGGGAGGGAGTGAGAGATGGAGATAGTGAGAGAGGGAGTGAGGCGGATGGAGAGAGAGAGAGGGGGGGGGAGAGATCCTGCTCAAAACGGATTGTCTGCACTCAAATACACTGTTGCTTGCAAAATTGCCGTGTTTCAGTTTAAGTTGTCGCACTCAAATACACTGTTGCTATCAGAAATTCCCTGCGTTTCATTTTAAGTTCTCGCACTCGTTCTGCTCAAAGACTTCTGCTCGCTCTCGCTATCTGGCCCTCTCTCTCTCGCTCTCTCTGATTGATATGAAATAACGTTACCAAAATTCACCAACCAATACAAAATCATGACGTGAAATAAACGAAAATGCTCTCAGATTTAAAGACCACGCTCTATATTAAACGATACAAACTTCATACGTTGACAAGTTTATTTACGGGAGTTAATCAACCTATATTGGCTCATATTTGCATGGAGACGCTTTTGTTCAAAGCGACGTACAAGAGAGAGGCATATAAGCCCCTATAGCAAACTTTACACAGAGTTATTCCCGTGTCATCATGGCACATTTGGCATCACAAGGCTACTCGGCTTACCTAGAAAACGGGAGCTGTAGAGAAACTTATCCGAGGCGTCGGTCAGCAGGGCACGTCAGGGCAGAGAGAGGGCACGTTGTGGATCATGTGACCGACCAAGGTATATCTAAATTATTATCATTTCGTTTAATGTATTATTATTTTGGGCCGCACAGACGGACTTTTCACACACAAATTAAAAATAAATAATAATAATTATAATAATAATAAAAAAACACTCTGACAAAAGGGCACTTTGAGCATCAAGGGCAAAAGGGGCAGGTGCTCAAGCCCCCTTAGCCCCCCCCTCTGCACGTGCCTGTGTCCTCAGATGAGGCTGACTCTGAATCCATGCTGAAAAGTTGTTTGTTAGTCAGGCTGTTTGTCGAATGTTTAATTAAAACAGGCAAGGCTACCGTAGTGCTGCTGCTGCCAAATACACACTCTGCTGTCGTTGGAGCTGATAGAGCAACCTGATTGGCTGAAACGTCCTAAAGCAACGCAATCCATATTTTTGTGTAGGCAACATTTTGGCGAAACTGTGTTCATAAAATGTAACGAATAACGACACATATTGTAGAAATGTAGCGGAGTAAAAGTATAGATAATAGCTGCAAAATGTAACGAAGTAAAAGTAAAAAGTATGCACTATTATTTTTACTTAAGTAAAGTACAGATACGTAAAAATGTAACGAAGTACAGTAACGAAGTAAAAATACTTCGTTACATTCCACCACTGATTACAATATATAAAAAAATCAACAATTAAGTCAGAGGAATGACTTGTCAGGACTCATAAATAGGGAGGGGAAGGGGTGTCTTACAGTGGAAAGAAAGAGGTGTGAAGGAATACAAATACAAATAACTGACTGTAGAGGGCCTTGTGAAAGACCTGTTGCTACATTTTGGTTGTGTGTGTGTGTGTGTGTGTGTGTGTGTGTTTGTTTGTGTGTGTGTGTGTGTGTGTGTGTGTGTGTGTGTGTATGTGTGTGTGTGTGTGTGTGTGTGTGTGTGTGTGTGTGTGTGTGTATGTGTGTGTGTGTGTGTGTGTGTGTGTATGTGTGTGTGTGTGTGTGTGTGTTTTTGTGTGTGTTTTTGTGTGTTTGTGGGGGGGGGGGGTGTTTGTGTGTGTGTGAGTGTTACATATCTGTGTGTGCTATTTGTGTCTGCAAGTGCCTTTTTTGTCTGTGACAATGCCCAATAGAGATGGACAATAAACTTCAGGCATCATAAAATGAGCCTAGATTATGTAGTATACTTACTTACCTATGTAGTAGGTAGTGTACTTACTTATGTAGTACGTAGTGTACTTACTTTCTTATGAGGTATGTAGTGTACTTACTTTCTTATGTAGTATGTAGTGTACTTACTTACTTATGAGGTATGTAGTGTACCTACTCTCTAATGTATTATTAAGCAATAAGGTTCGAGAGGCAGTACGGTATCGTCAATAATGTACTTGTTCGAGGGTTTGCCGGCCCTCTGCTACGCGTCGGGCCTAACAACTCCCTCGAACAAGTACATTATTGACGATACCGTACTGACTCGAGTACCTTATTGCTTTTATAACACGGTTGCCAGCGACTTTATAAATATTAAGTACAACTAGAATGCGTTTCGTGAACGAACTGCGAGAGTGTGCTTGCTCTGTTTTTCTCTCATGTTTGCTTGTTTATTGTGAAAGGGTTTAGTGTGTTCGTTGGCATAAAAAGTTAGTCTTCTCTTATAAGCCTAGTTAGTACATCTGATTAGAGCAACCATGAGTTGCAGATTAAGGGGTCCCCTATCAGTGTTCATTTTGGCAGCTATTTTAGATTCAATCTTAAGACAAAAATGCATATTAGTTTTAGTCACATTTAGTCATAGTTATCCTTCTTAGTTTCAGTCTAGTTTTCGAAAACTGAGCACACTACAATAGCTACGCTGTGTCCAGGTACATCCTCAAACGTTTTTCAGGTAACCTAATGGTTCAAGGTCTCTCATGAATCATTACTCCCAGGACACGGGTTAATGTTAACTCACGCTATCGGTCCTCTCCAACCACATTAGCAACAAAATAAACTGGTGAGCTAACAAGGTAACCATTCTTTCAGTATAAGCTACTTTCGCATATCTACAACGTATAGGTCTAGGTAGCTTACGTTTAGCCCCGTACTCAGATATTACAGCTGCTTAACACAGCTAGGATAGCTAACGTTACCGTAGTAGGAATACAAGCCTTAACCCACTATATCCACACAACTAAATTCATGAATTACTTCAAAGGTTTACTTCACAACTTGAATTAAGGAAAATGATCCCCTGTTACGGCTAGCTGAAACTGCCAGTGGATACTCCCATGGATGGGAGACGTTAGCTGCTACGGCTAACACTATCAGTTTCCATTAAAATTTCAGTCAGTACACTGAAAATGCTGCAATTCAACTCACCTTAACGAAGTGGAAATACGGTAGCTAGGTTAGAAACTGTAGTTATTCTTTTTCAAAGTTGAATTGAGAGGGACTGAGAGACGAGGTTCCTTGAATTTGGCGCAGGTGTCAGTGAAGCACAGCTGCAAGCCAGTTTAACGACCCTATTATGATGTCATAATGGCAGAGCGCTCTGCCATGCAAGTCTATGGGGGAAAAAGGTGATGAAAAAAGAGGAATAAAAAAGGAGTGGCAAGGAGTACCGCCACGAAAAGTCATAGCAGCTTGCACCGGATCGGGCCGGACGTTTTGGTGTTTGAATGGCGTCTCTATCTCAATCGGGCGAGGAGTAGTTAGCTGCAAGAAAAACGTACGGAATAAATAAATAAATAAAGAAAACTTGACGATAACAATACTGTGCTTCCCTTCGGGCAAGCACACTAATTAAAGTAAACAGTAAGCTGCCTTTCAGCACAAAAAAAGTTGTAGACACCAAACGTTGTGTATCGCATTTCAGTAGCCAAGAGAAAATAGTCCCCCTTTGTGTGGCTGTTGCTATGCAACAGACAAATAGCATTGGGAACTTAACGTCTGTTAGACCTAGCACAAAAGCTACGTGTGTTTCAAATGGGTTTTTGGTCTAAGCGCTAAAAGTCAACTACAAATAATATTCGAGACTTTCAGTAAAGACTTTCAATACTCTACAACATTCGCGTAGCACAGAAACAACTAACCGAGTCAATTTAGACAAATAAAAAGTCGTGTAGATAGCTTAATTCACATGAAACATTCCCCACTACATTAGCCACAACACGCCGCCATCTTGGATAGATATTTCCTTTTGAGTGCGCACTGATATGGAACGCTCAGGTAGATGAAAACAGGTCGTACAGTTACTATACCGTAGAATATAGCACACCCCGGAACTAACTGTCAGGAAAAAATCCTGAACTCTGCTAAATTGTTTGAATTACTTAGAATAAAATGACACCACAAACCACAGCAAAGTTTATAACAGATCTATTACGCTTAGGCCTTAAGCGGAGAGGATTTTTATGCCCTCTTGGCACCTCTGAGCTCTTGCTCCTGGCGCAAGACCTTTTATTAGAATTCACAGCATAGGTTACAAAATACATTTTAACCCCTCCTCTGTCCGGAGTTGCCATCTGGCCTCTGTCCTTCTAAGATAAGAAACCTTGCTTAATTAAAAACCAACAGTCACGAAAAGTTTAACAGAACACCTGGCCTCATCAATCGCCATTGCAATCTCAATGTAAACATTCATGACATCAGTTTCAGTTTCACAATAGTTGGTTTTCCCAGCGTTGGAGACGAAGTTGTAAATACCTTAACTAAACAATGCCTTTCTAAGATAACTTCAACCCCCTCTCTTAAGAGACAGCAT
>NC_137920.1:20255817-20258317 GCF_963457725.1 Sprattus sprattus
GAAGGAAGACGGTGGTGGAAGAATACTTACTGACAACTACACTGAACTTCACAAATACAGCCAGAAGAAGCCTTTGTTTTCATCTTTGTGAACAGGTAACTTTGTAGCAGTCGAATGGAAAGATTTATAAAAAAGAACTTAGCATTAAAGTTTAACAAATATACAGTACTGTGCAAAAGTTTTAGGCAGGTGTGATAAAATGCTGTAAACTGAGAATGCTTTCAAAAATGGAAGTGTTTACAGTTAATTTTTTTATCAATTCTTCATCAGTTAACAAAATGCAGTGAATGAACAGAAGAGAAATGTAAAAAAAAAAAAAAAAAGATTGGTGTGACCACCCTTTGCCTTCAAAATAGCATCAATTCTTCCAGATACACTTGCACACAGTTTTTGAAGGAACTCGGCTGGTAAGTTGTTCCAAGCACCTTGGTGAACTAACCACAGATCTTCTGTGGATGTAGGCTTCCTCAACTCCTTTTGTCTCTTCATGTTATCCCAGACAGACTCGATGATGTTGATCAGGGCTCTGTGGGGGCCATACCATCACTTCCAGGACTTTCTGTTCTTCTTTATGCTGAAGATAGTTCTTAATGACATTGGCTGTATGTTTGGGGTTGTTGTCCTGCTGCAGAATACATTTTGCGCCAATCATACGCGTCCCTGATGGTATTGCATGATGGATAAGTATCTGCCTGTATTTCTCAGCAATCAGGACACCATTAATCCTGTCCAAATCTCCAACCCCACTTGCAGAAAAGCAGCCCCAAACTTGCAAGGAACCTCCATCATGCTTGACTGTTGCCTCCAGACACTCATTATTATACCGCTCTCCAGTCCTTTGGCTAACAAACTGCTTTCTTCTACAGCCAGATATAACAAATGTTGACTCATCAGTCCAGAGCACCTGCTGCCATGTTTCTGCACCCCGGTTTCTGTTTTTGTGCTTAGTCGAGTCACTTGGCCTTGTTTCCATGTCGGGGTAGAGCTTTTTGGCTGCAACTCTTCGATGAAGACCACTTCTAGCCAGACTTCTCCAGACAGTAGATGTGTGTACATGGGTACCACTGGGGAAATAAATAAGCTTGATGTGTTTTTCATCAGCTGCATTAAGTTTCCTTGGCCTACCACTGCGTCTATGATCCTCAACGTTGCCCGTTTATTTGTGCTTCTTAAAAAGAGCTTGAACACAGTGGTTAAATTGGGCCGGGGCTGTCCGGGGCGGAGCCCCGGCACATAAGCTGCCGGGTCTGGAGTTCTGCAAAGCAGTCTGCCTAGTCCATTCACGAGCAATGTTGTCCTACTCATTTACAACTTTTCCATTGCAAATCTATGTTGTTTTAAAACACAAATCTAAATAATGGTAGGGAAAGGCTGGCCTAGACATCTGGAGCAAGTTTGAGAAGTAGGCATATCGCGCACGAAACTTGCGCAGCAGCTCCTCCTCCGCGATCAGACAACACAACGTCAATCGGTCATCATCAGACATATTGTAGTAGACAGGTGAAAGGCGAGGTAAGAGAAACAAAATTAAAGGTGCATGGTATTTTGAAAGAGGTCGATCATCACCAATAGGCTAATATCATTAGATATGGGCTTGCATTTTCATTAAGCAGGAAAAATTAACCTTAGACATGCAGGGATAGCCTGCTACATGGTGTGTCAACTCGCAAGTGCTAGTTAAAAAGAACAATGCTGCTAATTCTAAATGATTTAGCAAGTAGTCTATGCGATCTCCGAATCACATTTCTCATTCCTAGCTGGATGAATTTCAAACTTATTTGTATCTATGAATCAGCTCTTAATGTGACCTCATCAAACACACTCAAAATCTACAGAGTAGGCTACATATTAAGCAACATATAAAAAATGCTGGAGTTGTTGGCTGCTTGCTTCACTGCTTGTGGATGGTTGCTCATCATCTGAATCTTCCTCCTGGCTATGCATTGGTCCTTGAACATACACTACTCACAAAAAGTTAGGGATATCTGGCTATTGGGTGAGGAGTGTATTTTAGCATTGACCCTGTGAATATTTTTATTAAATAAAAAAAATGTGATTAGAGAAAAGTAACCTACTAACAAATACTTTCCATTTCCCACCACTTGTTTGTCATGTCATCCATTCATATGGATGTGAATCAATACTAATACAACTTTAACGGTGATGTGTTTTTTGTTTAATTTGGCAAATTATTTACTGCATAATCCACGAAAGATTTGTGAAATTTGCCCCTCCGGATCAGAGCCCCCCCACATAGAAAATCCCAATTTAACCCCTGCTTGAACAGCACATCTGGAAACCTCTGTCCGCTTTGAAATCTTTGTCGGGAGAGACTTGCTGATGCAGTATAACTACGTTGTGTCTTGTTGCTGTGCTCAGTCTTGCAATGTATGACCTTTGACATGAAACTGTCTTCTACAACCTCATCTTTGTAGCAGAGTTTGGCTGTTCCTCATCCAGTTTTAAGCCTCCTACACAGCGGTTTCTGTCTCAGTTACTG
>NC_137920.1:20263317-20265817 GCF_963457725.1 Sprattus sprattus
CTCTCTTTCTTTCTCACTCGTTCGCTCGCTCCTCCACATCTCTCTGTCTCTCTCTCTCTCACTCTCACTCTCTCTCTCTTTCTTTCTCACTCACTCCTCCACATCTCTCTCTCACTCTCACTCTCTCTCTCTCTCTTTCTTTCTCGCTCACTCGCTCTTCCTCATCTCTCTCTCTCTCTCTTTCTTTCTCGCTCACTCGCTCTTCCTCATCTCTCTCTCTCTCTCTTTCTTTCTCACTCACTCGCTCACTCCTCCACATCTCTCTGTCTCTCTCTCTTTCTTTCTCACTCACTCCTCCGCATCTCTTTGTCTCTCTCTCGTCCTTGATCTCTCTCCTCCCCCTTTCACTTCTGCTTCTGCTTTCTCTCCCCAGGGGAAAATTCCAACGTCCACCAGTAATCGCTGCTGCTCTGCGTCAGGGGTGGCAACTCTTACGGTCACCCTCCCACCTTCCCCTCTAGCCTCCAGAGTTCACCTGCAGTCTCTTGTGCGTCTAGAACCGCAGAAGCCATCTCTAAATGCCCTTAGAGTTCACCTGCAGTCTCACATGTGTCTAGAACCGCAGAAACCATCTCTAAATGCCCTTAGAGTTCACCTGCAGTTTCACATGCAAACTACTAAAAATGTACACTATTGAAATGAATTCGGTTATGAGCACGCTATGTTTAAATGTGTATCAAGTATAGCAAACCTGCTGATGTGTGAAATGTATTAAGAGGTGTATCAGGGGAACCATCTGCATGCTGGCTGAACCAAACCACTGTCTCCCAGAAGCAATTCATTCTTCACCTGGAATCATCCCGTTTTAAACAGAGGCTATTCATTCCTTATTTATTTTGGGGCTTTTTGGCCTTTAATCGATAGTTTTAGTGAAGAGTGGGACAGGAAATGAAAGGGAGAAGAGGCGGGGAGTGGACAGGAGAAATGACATCATCCCAGGCTTTTCATTCCTAACCTGGAAACATCCCGTTTTACACAGAGGCTTTTCATCCTTAACCTGGAAACATCCCGTTTTACAGAGGCTATTCATTCTTAACCTGGAATCATCCCGTTTTACAGAGGCTATTCATTCTTTACCTGGAATCATCCCGTTTCTCCCAGAGGCTATTGATTCTTAACCTGGAATCATTCCGTTTCTCCTGCATGGGTTACAGCAGGGGTCCCCAACCTTTTTTGCACCACGGACCGGTTTAATGTAGGCAATTTTGTCACGGACCGGCTTCAAGGTGTAATTTTCCACCACTTGTTAGTCATGTCATCCATTCATATTGATGTGAATCAATCAATTGCACCCGTGAGGCAAGCGCGAGTTCGATAGAATGCCGTCTACTCATATACAAAAGCTAACAGTAACGTGAAGTGGCGTTAACTTGCGACCAACACCATTGTATTACGAATGTTAATGCATGAAAAATACAACTCACCATAACGCTGAATCAGTGCTTGGTCTCCATGTGCTGAAGTAGTTTTGAAGGCTTCATTAGCTTATTTGCTATCTTGTCGCCACATATTATACAGAGCGGACTTGGTGCGTTTGAATCAACTGTTGCGATAAACCCGTAATTTAAGTATGACTCCTGTATTGTCTGTTAAAATAAGCTTTATCGTAGGCTCCTCTTCTGGCTCCTTAGTGGGCCTTTTCACCTTTGCAAAGAAGCTCTCCAAAGATTTTAGTTTTGTACTCATTTTCGCTAGTTTGCGGGCATATTTTTTGAGTGACGTATCACGTGAACGAGACAAGCGTCTTGACGTGACAAGAGGCACAGGCAAATATTACGTCCTAGAAAATCCGGTCGTTTTTCAAAATAAAACATCTTTCAGACGCTAATAATGAATACAGCGGAAATTATATAAATTATTTATTCTTTCTGCGCGGCCCGGTAACAGATGCCTCACGGACCGGTACCGGGCCGCGGCCCGGTGGTTGGGGACCACTGGGTTACAGTATTCTCTAGTGTACCAGGAGCTATCGGTTTGGCCTCTGCCTTAAAGGCAGATGCTGGTGGCAAACCTAATATGACATGAAAATTATCTGGGACCAACAGATCCTCCTATTAAAAAATAAAACATAACGCATGGGCAAAGGTCAATGAAGATTAAGTGAGGCAAGAAGTGGTTAATTGGGTGTATGAAGAGGGAGTGCAAAACTCTGTAAAATCAGTATTGCCTCGAGACTTGCTCAGGTGCATGCTGTTGGTATTGTACTGGTAAATAAAAGAAAATGCTTCATACTCTGCCTGCCTTCTGAAGATTTTGAGAAAAAAAAATCCTGAATGCAAAGGACAAAGAGTTTTATCCAGATTGGAAAAATAGATACTCAAACAAACACACGCGCTTTAGTATAAGCAACCTCAGCAGAACCTTTAAATTCATCCACTGGGAAGACTACAGCTACACTGTTTTAAATATGAAAATGTAAAACATAGAAATGTGACACATAAGTCAGCATACATCAAAAGCCTATTCAAAAGTCACTGCTTCTGTGACATCACAATTGGGA
>NC_137920.1:20268317-20270817 GCF_963457725.1 Sprattus sprattus
AGAGCTACAGAGCCAGGTAGCCTCTACCAAACCGACGGACTCCGAACATGTCCCGTCTGCATCTGACCGGAGCACATTTAAGGTAAGTTGTGTACCTCACGGTCACTGTAGGCTACTGTATACAAAATAGGTGTATTGCCTTATTTTAAATGGTAACAAATAAGGCTGCAATACATGCATATACAGACTAGGCTACTTGTTATCGTAAACGTTGCAAATAAAAAGTTAAACGTGCGATTCGCTTAAGCATTAACTTCTAAGCATTGGCAGAATGATCACTCGAAGTTTTATAAACACAACGCTAAATATGCGCTATTGTTTTGCAGGCTCTCGTCACCGTGTTAAGAACCATATTATGCACGCATGGAGTTCAAAATCTGCAACCGTATTAATGTCTCTGTCTCTTTCTCTCTCTTTGCAGTCGGGACATCTTGCCTACGTGAGAGCTACCAACGGTAAGACTATTATGACAAAGTGTCACTTTAAAGAAATTAGTAGGTTTACTGAATTTGATGAACGAATATGCACACAAAATACGGGCAAATCCCCCTACCACACACAACTCAGGGGCGCCGGTTCTTATGCTTAAGAGTTCGAACTCTTAGGAACCGCTATAGTTCACTTAATGTGCATCATCGAACTGTCATCCTCTTACACAACCTTATTACCCTCCTGTTAGCTGAAATAGTCAGTACTTATGTAGTACAAATCTGTATCTAAAAATAAAAGCATTGTGGCGACATGTGCAGTGTTTCTGAGAGCTGATGAGTATTATTTGGCCTATGTAAGTAGATCCGTGCTCAATACGAATAGACTGATCAGATGTACTGCGCACCAGCCGGCATGGCCATTTAACTTAACTATCTGTCATTATTTACTGATTTAAGTTCATTTAGGACACCTGTCTAATAGTTGTTGTTTTTTTGTCCCCATAGGCGAAGTTCGTAATCAAACTATGATATGGGAGGCAATTGACCTCAGCAGCGGCTCTTCCGTTGGCAATAATTTCGAATACACCCAAGCTCAACGTGTGCTGAAAGTGAAGGGCGAAGGGAGTTATTTCATCTACATGGACCTCAGTTTCCAGAAAACCACGACAGAGTGCAATAGCAGTAGCATTGTGGAAGTGACGTTGAAGTCCGAGAATGGTGAAGTTCTGCTAACGTGTGTGGTGGAACTGGAATGCCATGTGATGGCGCCCGTGTCGAAGATGTGTCCGAAAGTGGCTCTGCACTTGAAGCGAGACACCCGCCTGAGTGGTCATATGACCGTGCGCACACCGAACTCAACAGATGGAGGCTTTGGATGGAAACTTGTAAGCAACGATTCGGGCTTTGGGATGTTCCTCGTGGGCAGCCTGTGAGTCCTCCCGCACTGGCGACCACCGTAGTCAAACTAATGACAGGTTTCAATCGACCACTGTGGTAGAACTAATTACTTGTTTCAAGCGGAATTCGTGCAGCTTCAGCACCATTCCTCCGCTCAGCTCTGGACACTGCATGCAAGGAGAGACAATTTCCTCCGCACACATTGTGCTATTTATATTATCTCTATTTTTTATAATAATGTATTTACAACATGCACATGTATATGTATAACAGTACAGTATATTTACTGTTGAAAGTTTTTTTTATGTAAGTAGGCAGCACTACACTGATAGGAGACTTTAAATCGCTAATACTAGTGAAAGCTGTTTTAAGCTTCACTTGCACAGTTAGGTCTGCTAAGCTTGACCACAAGATGATGTGTTTGATTGTTTGTTATGACATTTGAACCTAATGTTTACATTGACAGTAATAATAGCAGATCACAATAACAGTAATAGTAGTAAAAAAAAAAGTACTGAATAACAGTAATTGTTTTGATTGTATGTTTCATTGGAAACGTATAAAGGTCAGGCCTTGTTCTGAGGCTGGTGGTACTTATGACCCGTGTTATGCTTTAAGACTAAGAGGGCATCTACCTCAAGAGTATGCACACATGCACACACACACGCACATGCAGACACACACACACACACGCACACACAAACACGCACACGCACACACAAACACGCACACACATGTACAGCAAATAATGGGGCTCGCAGTATCTTTGAATGTAAGATGATATGTATGACCTGTGTTATTATTTAAGACTATGAGGGCATCTACCTCAAGAGTACACACACACACACACACACACGCATGCGCACACACACACACTTGTGTTTGAAGTGTGCACTCGCTGGACCATCTGCTACTCTGTTACTGTTTACACCAGTCTAGATGTGACCTCGGAACTATAGAGATGACTCGTTACGGTCTGGGTTTGGTTTACCATGGGTTTACCATAGTGAATTGGAAACAAGCGAACCATAACTTAAACTTGAACTGTCAGCAAAAGACTCCTTTACCTTAATCATGTCCTCAGCAGTTTTTTTTGTATTATTGTTGTTGTTGTTGTTGTTGTTGTTGTTGTTGTTGTTGTTGTTGTTTGTTTAAAAAAAGGTCATTACTAA
>NC_137920.1:20273317-20280817 GCF_963457725.1 Sprattus sprattus
ACAATACATGTATTTTGTATTTTTAAAATACAGGAAATACTTTTTCTGAATTTTCAGTTTTCTCACAATTTGGTATAGCACAACATTCAGGTTTGGGCTATTCAGTGGCGTAATGTAGTAACCACGGGGCCAGGTGCAGGCTATTATGACGGGCCCATGTCAGTGGTTCCGTATCCTTTTTTTCATGTTTGTAACCGCCACGACAGGGCTCTCATTGCAATCTCTATGGCTTCCAGGAGAGCTATCCCCAGCGTGCTTTCGTCATACGTAATTGCCAGGTAAGGACTAGGACGCGATCTGGCACTCCGCGCCTGGGCGAGACTCTCCACTTTGTGAATGAGGCGCGCCTCACCTAGGACGCGGGTCTGGCACTCCGCACCTGGGCGAGACGCTCCACTTTGTGAATGAGGCGTGCCTTACCTAGGACGCGATCTGGCACTCTGAGCCTGGGCGAGACTCTCCACTTTGTGAATGAGGCGCGCCTCACCTAGGACGCGGGTCTGGCACTCCGCGCCTGGGCGAGACGCTCCACTTTGTGGATGAGGCGCGCCTCACCTAGGACGCGATCTGGCACTCCGCACCGATGAGACTCTTTTTTAAAGATCTTAGCCTACTATAAACGTTGTTGAGACTCTTACTAAAGATCTTACTCATTCTCACAGAGAAAAAACAATACACGTAGCCTACTATAAACGTTGTTGAAATTTGAATTAAGTTGAAAGTCGGTAACAAAACAGAGACAAATAGCTACACGTCAAGCAATGTCATTTATTTCCTAAAATACGTTTTACGAATCCAACTTATATTACCACCGCAAACTCACAACCTTACAGATAACGTATAGAAGTTGTACTAGCATTTGTATTCAAAGTTTACACTTTAATCTACCAAAGTACTCACCGTTTAACAATACAACTTCCACAAGTTACAGATTATCTTTGACAACATTGGCGCCCACATGTGACATCACACAGATATGACCGTGTAGCTATTTGTTTGTCTCTGTGAGAATGAGTAAGATCTTTAGTTAGAGTCTCAACAACGTTTATAGTAGGCTGAGATCTTTAATAAGAGTCTCATGTGCGCCCGGGCCCCTGCCTCTATGCAATGCGGCGCGGAGTGCCAGAAGAAGCAACACTTTTGGCAAATTGACTGACTCGACAATGACATTCAGAGGCAGATAAGATGGTCTCGTGGTGGAATCCGACAGTAAAAAAAATCTCCTTCTGCCTAAACACTGGAGAAAGTAATTTGAGTATTTTAAATACAAAATTACTCCACTCTAAAGTATTTTGATACAAATTACATTCGATTTTTTATCGGCCCTATCAAATACAAATTACAAAATACTCAAAAGCAAATTAACTAGTATTTCAAATACAAGTAATTGAAATACTGCCCATCTCTGCCACTACCCTGAGGTCAGGTGTGGTAATGCCCACTGGGTCAGGTGTGGTACTGCCCACTACCCTGAGGTCAGGTGTGGTACTGCCCACTACCCTGAGGTCAGGTGTGGTACTGCCCACTGGGTCAGGTGTGGTACTGCCCACTGGGTCAGGTGTGGTTCTGCCCACTACCCTGAGGTCAGGTGTGGTACTGCCCACTGGGTCAGGTGTGGTACTGCCCACTGGGTCAGGTGTGGTTCTGCCCACTACCCTGAGGTCAGGTGTGGTACTGCCCACTACCCTGAGGTCAGGTGTGGTACTGCCCACTGGGTCAGGTGTGGTTCTGCCCACTACCCTGAGGTCAGGTGTGGTACTGCCCACTACCCTGAGGTCAGGTGTGGTACGGCCCACTGGGTCAGGTGTGGTACTGCCCACTGGGTCAGGTGTGGTTCTGCCCACTACCCTGAGGTCAGGTGTGGTACTGCCCACTACCCTGAGGTCAGGTGTGGTACGGCCCACTGGGTCAGGTGTGGTACTGCCCACTGGGTCAGGTGTGGTACGGCCCACTACCCTGAGGTCAGGTGTGGTACTGCCCACTACCCTGAGGTCAGGTGTGGTACGGCCCACTGGGTCAGGTGTGGTACTGCCCACTGGGTCAGGAGTGGTACTGCCCACTACCCTGAGGTCAGGTGTGGTTCTGCCCACTGGGTCAGGTGTGGTACTGCTCACTGGGTCAGGTGTGGTACTGCTCACTACCCTGAGGTCAGGTGTGGTAATGCCCACTACCCTGAGGTCAGGTGTGGTACGGCCCACTGGGTCAGGTGTGGTACTGCCCACTGGGTCAGGTGTGGTACTGCCCACTACCCTGAGGTCAGGTGTGGTACTGCCCACTACCCTGAGGTCAGGTGTGGTACTGCCCACTGGGTCAGGTGTGGTACTGCCCACTACCCTGAGGTCAGGTGTGGTACTGCCCACTACCCTGAGGTCAGGTGTGATACTGCCCACTGGGTCAGGTGTGGTACTGCCCACTACCCTGAGGTCAGGTGTGGTACTGCCCACTACCCTGAGGTCAGGTGTGGTACTGCCCACTGGGTCAGGTGTGGTACTGCCCACTGGGTTAGGTGTGGTACTGCCCACTACCCTGAGGTCAGGTGTGGTACTGCCCACTACCCTGAGGTCAGGTGTGGTACTGCCCACTACCCTGAGGTCAGGTGTGGTACTGCCCACTGGGTCAGGTGTGGTACTGCCCACTACCCTGAGGTCAGGTGTGGTACTGCCCACTACCCTGAGGTCAGGTGTGGTACTGCCCACTGGGTCAGGTGTGGTACTGCCCACTACCCTGAGGTCAGGTGTGGTACTGCCCACTACCCTGAGGTCAGGTGTGGTACTGCCCACTGGGTCAGGTGTGGTACTGCCCACTACCCTGAGGTCAGGTGTGGTACTGCCCACTGGGTCAGGTGTGGTACGGCCCCCTTGGTCAGGTGTGGTACTGCCCACTACCCTGAGGTCAGGTGTGTACTGCGCACTGGGTCAGGTGTGGTACTGCCCACTACCCTGAGGTCAGGTGTGGTACTGCGCACTACCAGGGGGTCAGATATGGTACTGCCACACACACACACACACACACACACACACACACACACACAACACACTATTTTGTTGGCCATACCAATGGACTTTACAGTACCCCTAGCGAAAAGTTAGCTGAAGAAAATTGTAAAAGGCAACATGGTGCCATCTTTAGATGCCATCTCCCCAAGCCTTTTTTGCACTCCTGCAGACCCATATCATCACACGCCCATCTCCGTGCTTCACTATGCATTACATTGTATTTCATTTAGTCATTCAGCAGACGCTTTTATCCAAAGCGGCGTACAAAGGAGAGAACAATCAAGCTACGAGCAATAGAGACCTAGTGTAACAATAAACGTATTTTACATAAGAAATAAAAAACAAGCGCAGAAATGTAACTACTGTAAGTGCGAGTTAAGTAGCGAGTATACGTGGACAATGCATTCATTGAGCCAGTCCTGGACAGGTTCACGCAAAACATGCTGGACCCCGTCTGAACAGAACAAGTTCATCTCCCATGAGCTCCCAATATTCATGTAGGCTTCGTCTTGAAATTCCCGTTAGGAGATTTTAATTTTGCGGTTTTGTGCCGAAGAGCTTGTTTGGCTCAGAAGAGGTCCTGCACGATTGGCATTTCCTGTCAAATCCCTGCTGTTGAGGAAAGAAGTTTCGTTATTGTGTCTGATTGAAGTGTAGTAGTCGATTTGGAGACCAGAATTACCTACAAGGGAATTACAACATAGACATTTGTATTAATCCTTCCCAGACTTCATTGGCCTTCAGGATTTTTTTGTGTGCGTCATTTTGCTTGCATCATTATTTCTCGAGTTTTTCTGCTGGCCGGAAAACATGATTCTAACAAATGCACCCTGGAGTGTTCAGACGCAGCTAAACCAAAGCGAGGCACAGTGGTGATTTATGTTGTGGTATCCAGACCTTGAGATGCACATGTGATTGAAATGCGCTATTTGGGTTTTCTCACGATGCTGTACACGCACTGAACGAACTTAGAGTTTTGGTTTAAATCTAGCGAGCTAACTACCTAAAAGGCAGAAAGAAAAATCTTGCAAAGACCAACAACACCCCCAAGTTGGCACTGATAAAAGCTTGTTGGCATTGTAACAGGTGTGTTTTTGGCAACCTTTTCTTACATGTTCACGGGATGTGACATCCAGGAGAACAGATCTACATAGTGCATGGCCTGGGGGCAGCTAGTGGGAAATGACTGGCACACACACACACAAACACACACACACATGACTGGTGTATTCATCTGGCCTTCACATGAACTGTAAAAAACACATGGCAGTAAAAGAAGAGCACTTGGACGAAGCCTGCCAGCTATTCATACCACACACACACACACACACACACACACACACACACACACACACACACACACACACACACACACACACACACACACACATACGCACTCACACGCACACAAGTCTGATGTATTATTATTATTATTATTATTATTATTATTATTATTATTTACTGTTATGTGAGTATGCTGTGTTACTGTTCATGAATTCAGCTATATAAGTCTGATGTATTATTATTATTAGTGCTATTATAATTATAATTTACTGTTACTGTATGTGTGTATGCTGTATTTCTGTTCATGAATTCAGCTATATAAGTCTGATGTATAATTATTAGTAGTAGTATTATTATTATAATTTACAGTTATGTGTGTATGCTGTATTTCTGTATTGATGTATTCTGTGTTGATGTATTCAGCTATATAAGTCTGATGTATTATTATTATTATTCAACGTCAGCAAGTTTCATGCCTCTTGGCTTCCAGGACTTCATTACCTGTGCATACGTGCATACGACTCCAGGTCTAGGGTGGTCTAGCTTGTCCGGTCACGAGCCTGGTATATCTGTTCCACGCCTTCGGGCTCATTAACCAGAGTACGACTCTGCCGGCTGTTCTTTAGTTTATGTCCTAAGTCTTGGTCTCTGTGTTAGTTTAAGGCCCAATCTCAATTCTTCCCCTTGCCCCTTATCTTCCCCCTTACCCTTGAAGTTGCGCGTTCATGTGAGAGCTAGTGGTGTCTCAATGCCCAATTTGATCAAGATTAAGGGATAAGATTGAGGGCTATATGGCGCTTGGAGTTAAGATAATCCGAGACCTTACTTGAATTTTCAAAAAAACATGGCTGCTTGAAGTGAGGAATATTTTACATGAATAAAGCTATCTACACAACGTTTTATATGTTTATAATGACTCGATTTGATCTGAAATGTGCTACACGAACGATGCAGAGTATTGTAGGTCTTAACTGAAGCTTTCAAACAGTAGTTTTAGGTTACAGCTAGCACGTATGCCACCACTTCATTGGATTATTTGGTAGCTTGCTAGCTAGATGCTACATCTTCAAGGATGGCGGCAGCAGCTCAGAGGGAGTCCCACAAATGTAAGTCTTTTTGGCTTATAATTAATTTAAAAATGACGACAGTCTTGTTTCGTGCTCTATACAGTCGTATACATATATATTTGCAACCATGAGCTTTTCGGCGCTCTGGTGACGTAGCAGCCAGCTGGCGACGATGTATGATGATGTACCCGAAACCGAGTGGCGTCTCATTTCATAGGGGAAGGTTTTCAGCCCTTGGCCCTTACACTTGCAAGTGCTAGGGTAAAGACAAAGACAAAGACAAAGAAAAAGGGGCAAGGGGAAGAATCGAGATTGGGCCTAAATCTCCCCTGTTAGTTTAATAGGTATTTCCCGTTTGTGTTCCCTAGCTTTAGATGCCCCCTTTGCCTTTTGAGTTTATACTTTGTGTTAGTTCCCCTTGTTTGTGTAAGTTTCCTTTGTTTTGCGTGATTTTTCCAGAGCGAGACTCTTAGTTTGGTTTGTCTTCATTCTTGTCTAAAGATAGTGTTGAGCCTAGTCATTCGTCTGTGCCTCCCCCTTTGCACGTGGATCCACCCAGTTTATGTTCTATTCCTCTGTTCTCTGGCTAAATGCCCAAATACACCCTGTTCTGTTGCGAACTAAGGGCCTGATTTACTAATATGCGAGCGCTTCTTAATCTGCGTTCGCAAATTAACGCACGGTGTTTTTGCGCATTTTACTTGGTATTTATCAAGCCAGATCTGCGCTGGGCAAACTGTGCTTACTCCGCCCTTTAAAGAGCCTGATTTACTAAGATTGATTTGCGAACGCATCTTTGCCAGGCGCACATTAACGCACGGTGATTCCCCGCATTTTCCGTGATATTTATCAAGCCAGATACGCGCTGGGCAATCATTATTTAGCGCACCGTTAAAAGACTGGAGAACTTGCCAGCAAGTTACTGCCACCATGGAGATTCGAGGAAGAAAAAAATAAGGTTCAGCGAATAGATAGCGAATAGATAGCGAGATAGATATATTGGTTCACGTTCGCTCAATCACTGAACCTGATTCAATGGGTTATATTGTTGTTTTGCCCGCCATCATCTACAGCGAGATGTTTAAAAGAACACGATTATAAATAATATGCTATTGGTGGCATTAATGCATAAACTGTCTATTATAACAATATATATATGTGTACATGGCGAGATTAATACGTTCTACAAGGGACATGGGTTCACTACAATATATCCCCACTGAAACAAATACATTTACCAAGTAGACAGGCCTCTCCAAAATCACCGTTGCTCAATCATGGATAAATGGCACTATTCCGAAAGATAAAACTGTCATGGACAGACCACTTCCACGTAAGTAATGGTCATGTTGGCATCACATATGACCTGGACATTCATTGAATATGTGTGCTTTCTGTTTCGGTAAACGTGTTCGCGGATTGAAGGTGGGACTGTTTGCATGTGGGTGCGATCAATTTCTCCAATTACGTTCGGAAAGTTTAATTTCATATATATGAATATATGAATTATACGAGTTGAAACAAATATTTCTGTTCGCTGTCTCTGTCTATGTCTTTGCCTTGCTGCTGCCATATCAACGTTTTCAGACTCAGTGGAAATGCGCTTGGTTAAGACGTGCTTTTATGAGGCGGAGAATTAGCCTGCAAATCAGAGATGTGCGCTCGCCGGGCAGTTTAGTAAATACCACGCAGTTCATCATTAGGCGCACTCCTCCCATTAAATAGCGCTACACGCCTACGTTACCACCCACGTTTCCGAACCATCCCACCTTTTTGCAGGTACACACCCTCAAAGCGTTAATATGCGCTGCGCCAGCTTAGTAAATACCGTTTTTCGTTACGACCGCTATTTTACGCCAGAAAATGGGCGCAATCCTGTTAGTAAATCAGGCCCTAAGACTCTACGTTCCGTGACATACGCACTACAACCATCATACTGATACTGTTTTAGATAAATTAAGTCTTGAATCATTGTCGCCGTGCAAGCGCACTGCACTGTGTGACCTCAGGACCGTCACTCCTGCCTTTATCTTATCTTTATCTTAGATTCAAAGATAGGGAAAATCAAATGGTCTATTGAGAGTTTATCTTTCGGAAAAAATAATTGTCTTTCAAAAAAACTAAAACAAAGAGAGACTTTATCGTTTGGACAT
>NC_137920.1:20285817-20290817 GCF_963457725.1 Sprattus sprattus
TTCTGCTCGCCAACTACAGGAAAAGTGTCGGGAACAAGGACTGCCTCTCTACATGGCCTTCATAGACTTAACAAAGGTATTTGATTCCGTAGATCGTCAGGCACTGTGGAGTATACTATCAAGGTATGGATGTCATGACAAGTACATCCGTGTACTGAGGCTACTGCATGACGGCATGTTAGCCAGAGCGCTCAGCAACGGTGGCTCTGAATCTGAGCCATTTACCGTTGAAACTGGAGTAAAACAGGGATGTATCATTGCCCCCACCCTATTTGCAATCTTCATTTCAACCATACTCCACCTCACTGGCCAGGAGCTGCCACAGGGGATTCCAATCCTCTACAGGACTGATGGCAGGTCCTGTACCAACCACCATCCAACCAGCCTTCACTCCAGCCCATCATCAAAGTGGATAACACCACCCTGGAAAGCGTCAACCACTTCCCCTACCTTGGCAGCCTCCTCTCTTCCAAAGCCGATATAGACTCTGAGGTTAACCATCGCCTGAGCTGCGCCAGCAGAGCCTATGCCAAACTCAGGACAAGAGTCTTTGACGACCGAGACCTGAGGGTTGAAACTAAGCTCCAAGTCTACAGAGCTGTGATTCTCCCAACCCTGATGTATGGAGCGGAGTCATGGACCACCTACAGCAGACACCTTAGAGCCCTGGTGCTATTCCACATAAGAGCCTTGAGAAAAGTCTTGAGGATCAACTGGGAAGACAGGCGTACAAACTCCAGCATTCTGGAGGAAACAAATTTGCCCAGCATAACTGCCATCATTATGCAACACCAACTCCGATGGACAGGCCATGTCATCCGCATGCCCAACAACCATCTCCCTAAGCAGATCCTGTACTCCCAGTTAATAGAAGGACAGCGAGCCCCTGGTGGGCCAAAGAAACGCTTCAAGGACA
Source organism: Sprattus sprattus (assembly GCF_963457725.1). Classification (NCBI taxonomy): domain Eukaryota; kingdom Metazoa; phylum Chordata; class Actinopteri; order Clupeiformes; family Clupeidae; genus Sprattus; species Sprattus sprattus. Next base: position 20,286,734 of record NC_137920.1, read on the forward strand.
ATATCAAGACCAGCCTGAAAAAGCCACCTGAGGACCTTTACAGCCACCTGAGGACCCACAAATAAGAAATAAGACAACCCTATAGAGAGGACAGTCATACTTGTCTCGAATGACCGCCGAAGAAGAAGAGTATCTGCCTGTGTGTGTGTGTGTGTGTGCGTGTATGCGTGTGGGTCTGTTCCAGTAAAAAGAATAACCTCTGAGTCAGCAAGAACACCCGCCACCCTCCCCCCCCCCCTCCCACATCTGCCCGTCTTTCTCCAGCTCTCATTCAACCACATCCTCACAAATATACACGGACACACAAACACACACAAATGCACACACACACACACACACACACAAACACACAGACATATAAATGCACGGAAACACGCACATACAAATACAAACACACAAACACACAGACACAAACGCACACACACACCAAAAAGAAAATACACACACAAACACTCATACATACATGCACACACACAATCACACAAACACTCACATACATACATTGACATGCACACACACACGCCCTCTCATACACACATACACACACACACACACACACACACACACACACATGTCGGGCTCGGACCGGATTCCAATGAACTTGGAATTACTTGCACTCATTGTGCAAGACATTGCTGGTCTGACAGGCACAGTAGATGACTACCCTGATTTGTGTTTGTTTTATGCCGTGTTAAACAGGTCGTGTGCGGACATTTGAGCAATCCACGCAGTGCCAGTCACATACAGTGAAATTACCTGATAATGGAACAGGCATGTTGGACTCAGGCGTGATCATTTCAATTCCTCAAACCAGACCAGGAATGATGACAAACTCAGTTTTTTTGAGGGTACACACACACACTTTGAACATTCTTGATGATGGGGCAGCCATCTTACAGAAAAACAGATTTTTTTAAAAAATAACTCTTTCTTCCCTGCAGCTTTTAGAGTAAGATGTGTTGGGCCACGAAGACATGGTTTGTTTCTATTTCCAAGTTGTTCTAGGGCACCCATGTAATCTTATTATGATGCGAGTGTGTGTGTGTGTATGTGTGTGTGTGTGTGTGAGTGTTGTTCTAGGGCACCCATGTAATCTTGTTAATGATGCTGTGTATCTGCAGCTGCAAGAAGAATGGTATTTTTCCCTTCTTGAGGCCATGGTTCCTGTCAAAGCTTGTGGTATGGTTTGGGACAGAGTGCAGTCCCTGAGTATTTGACATTTGACATCTGACATTTGTAAAGGTGTGTGGACACACCAGTGCGTACTCTCGCATCTCACACAAAACTCTGTCAGTCATTCTATGTATCTCTCTCTCTCGGTCTGTCAGCAACTCTCTGTTTCTCTCTCTCTGTTTCTTCCCCTCTCTCTCTCTCTCTCTCTCTCTCTCTCTCTCTCAATTGAATTCCAATTTCAATTTCAAATGGCTTTATTGGCATGAATGTACAATACACTGTTGCCAAAGAACCTAAACAATAAGAACAATAATAGGAATAATAACAACAATAATAATAACAATGGTAATACAGGAACTCTCTCTCTCTCTCTCTCTCTCTCTCTCTCTATCTCTCTCTCTCTCTCTCTCTCTCTCTCTCTCTCTCTCTCTTGGTCTGTCAGCAACTCCCAGTTTCTCTTCCTCTCCTCCCCCTCTGTCTACTAGATGTCTGTGTAGGATGATGATCATAAAGAACACAGTGAGAGAGAGAAATGAGAGAGAGAGAGAGAGAGCGAAAGAGTGATGGGATTAAGAGAACTATAGCAAGCGTAAGAGGATGAGAGAGGGAGGGACAGAGAGAATGAGAGAATGAGAGAGAGTGGGAGATGGGGAGGGGGAGGGAGAGAGAGAGAATGATTGAGAGAAAGTGAATGAAAGAGAAGGAAGAAAGAGAGAATGACAGAGAGAAAGAGAGGGAGACAGAGAAAGTGAATGAGAGTGAGAGAGAGAAAGACAGGAAGAGAGAGAGAGAGAGGGAGACAGAGATAGTGAATAAGAGCGAGAGGGAGAGATTGACAGAGGGCGAAAGAACAAGTGAAAAAGCAAGAATGAGAGAAAGGGAAGGAGAGAGAGAACAAGTGTAAAGTGAGAATGAAAGAGAGCGAGGGAGAGAGAATAATATCCTAGTTCCTTGATGATGATTATTATGTATTTTTATTATTGTTCCTACTTCTCCCTTACCCTTTGTGATGAATCTTGTGTCAAGATAGCATACTATACACCCACCCCAAATGCTTTTGCAATACTGTACAACGTTGATCATCTGGATACTTTTAGAAAAGGAGGCTGAACCCATGAGTCAAAAAAAAAACATTAATCATTAAAAACAATGTCTTAAAACAGAATGTTTGGGTCGTGGAGTTAAATGAGTCGCTTGGAGTGATTAACCAGACATTGATATATTTCGCTCCCATATTTTTTTTTTTTACTTCAATTTTTTCTAATCGCAAGACTATCTCCTCCCCGATGCTACCCACCAACCCACCCCTGCCCTTGGCATTTTAAAAGGGAATTGCTTTGAGCTCAACCCAATTTGGAATCGTCCATTTCAAATTTCATTTTAAGGGTTCCCCTGGGAATCTTGATACAGAGATGCGTAGATACCCTTTTCAGGTATAAGGCATTACGCAGCTGGATCATGTTGGGAGGCGCCAACACAACACCAACTCCAGTCTCAGCCCCGAACAGTGCCTTCACTCTGGGCTCTGATGTTAATCTGGGTCTGCGATGTCCAAGGTCTCGTCTACCACAGTAAATGCAGAGTGAAGCTGTGTTCTTTGATGGTCGTGCCAATGAAGCTTCTCTTTCCCCTTTTCCTCCTCTCTCTCCCCTCTACGTCCTCTCTCTTCCCTCTACCTCCTCTCTCTCCCCTCATCTCTCTCTCCCCTCCTCTCTCTCCCCTCTTCTCTCTCTCCCCTCATATCTATCCCCTCCTCTCTCTCTCCCCTCCTCTCTTTCCCCTCTACCTCCTCTCTCTCACCTCCTCTCACTCTCCCCTCCTCTCTCTCTCCCCTCTACCTCCTCTCTCTCCCCTCCTCTCTCTCTCCCCTCTACCTCCTCTCTCTCCCCTCCTCTCTCTCCCCTCTACCTCCTCTCTCCCTCCCTTCCTCTCTCTCCCCTCTTTGTCCTCTCTCTCCCCTTTACCTCCTCTCTCCCCTCCTCTCTCTCTCCTCCTCTCTTTCTCCTCTACCTCCTCTTTCTCCCCTCCTCTCTCTCCGCTCTCCTCCTCTCTCTTCCCTCTACCTCTTCTCTCTCCCCTCCTCTCTCTCCCCTTTACCTCCTCTCAATTCTGTAGAACGTTATAGTCATGCCTATAAAGCTTCTTTTGAATTTCAATTTGAATCGAGAGACAATTAGAGTGAGGGAAGGAGAGAGAGAACAAGTGCAAAAGAGAGAGAAAGAGATGGAGAGGTAGTGAGAGTGAGAGGGAGAGAACAAGTGCAAAAGAGAGAGAAAGAGATGGAGAGGTAGTGAGAGTGAGAGGGAGAGAACAAGTGAAAAAGAGAGAGAAAGAGAGGGATAGGTAGTGAGAGTGAGAGAGAGAGAAGAAGTGCAACCGAGAGAATGAGAAAGGGGAGGACAGCGAGACAGAGAGAGGTGGGTGAGAGAGGAGGGGGGAGAAAGGGAGCAAGAGAGTAGGGTGAAGGAGAGAGGGGGAGAGGGAAAGAGAGAGAGTAGGGTGAAGGAGAGGGAGAGAGAGATCGCAAGAGAGGAAGGTGTGGGAGAGTGAGGGGGAGAGAGAGAGAAGGATGATCGTGCAGAGAGAGAGAGAGAGAGAGAGAGAGAGAGAGAAGGATGATCGTGCAGAGGAGAGAGAGAGAGAGAGAAGGATGATCGTGCAGAGGAGAGAGAGAGAGAGAGAAGGGAGAGAGAGAAGGAGAGAGAGAGAAGGATGATCGTGCAGAGGAGAGAGAGAGAGAGAGAGAGAGAGGTAGAGGAAGGAAGGTGAGGGAGCGAGAGAGGAGGGTGATAGTGCAAAGGAGAATGTGCAGAGGAGAGAGCGAGAGAGAGCGAGAGAGAGAGAGAGAGAGAGAGAGAGGAGGATGAGTGTGCAGAGGAGAGAGAGAGCGAGAGAGAGCGAGAGAGAGAGA
>NC_137920.1:20293317-20298317 GCF_963457725.1 Sprattus sprattus
CCCCATCTACAAACGCACACACACTAACACACACGCACGCACGCACGCACGCATGCACGCACGCACACACACACACACACACACACACACACACACACACACACACACACACACACACACACACACACACTGAAGGGACAAATACTCTTGAGAACTGAAGGGAATTTAACAATTATTCTTTGAAACACAAAACACTGACAAGCTTTACAGCTAACAATTAGTCCAGTTTTTTACTTTCCTCTGAGAGGGAAACTGTGAGCCCAACAGAAACCTAAAGATCGTTTTACTGTTCAACAGTTTAAAATCACGAAAGTGTGACTCCAGCTGACCACAAACCCCCGCCCCCACCGTCCCCTCAAACAGCCTGCGATTCCGGGCCAGATTTGGGATTATGGGATCCACAGCTGGCCCTACAGCATGTAAGCCCCGAAGAAGTTTTCTGTATTCCCAGTTCTGATGTGCCCCTCCCCTCCCTCCAGCGTCACGTAGACAGATTCGTTTGCAGACAGGTCGAAGGCCCCACCCAGGTAGCTGTTGGTCACATCTTGGCTCTGGGGTTTGGCACAGCTGTACCTGTAGAATTATTTATTATTGAATTATTTATTAAATAATACTTTTTACATAGAAGTATCATTGTTATGTTAAAGATAATTGTATTAAACAATATTGCTACATCTCGCTGTGAACTGATCCATGCTTCTCATAGCAACATCAGAACATTATCTTGTGTTATTATCTTGAAGTATCTTGTGTGTATCACTACTAAATTAAATTGAATTGAATTGAATAACTTTCTACTAACTAGCATCAGGTCTATGGGCTTTGAGTATCACTAGGTTTTTACCTAAATGACTCCATCAGGTCTATGGGCTTTGAGTATCTCTCGGTCTTCTTCATCATCTTGTGCTTTATCGGTTTGCACTGGAATTCTTTGATGGAGACCTTGGAGTACACAAAGTAGTAGCCCTTTTGTCTCACGGTCAGCATCCCGTTCTTATAGTCCATGCCATCCAGAAAGGCTTCCCCCATCTCTGTCCACAGCATAACTCCGTTATCCGTTAGATTGACTTGGGGGCCTATAGGAGAGATACAACATAAAAGTTATAGTGAGAAAATAGCATCTTCAGAGTTTGGCTCATTTAATACAAATTGAGCTTTTCGACCCCCTAATGGACAGTGGTACACGTGTATTTGTTGACAAGCTGAAGGATATGAAACTAACAAAGACAACGGCAGACGACAAAGAAGCGTGTTCACTGACAAAGTAGTTCAAGATTTGACACAAATTTTACTCTGCACGTAAGTATTGTGACATCGAAGATGAACACTAACATAACCAAACAACAAAAAAGAATCTCTAATGTTAGTTTTGCTGAAATATGGCTTGTGGTTTCAGCCTATATGGTTTTCTAAGTGTTTGAATGTGGAGTGTGTGTAATCCAATAAAAAGTTGTTGGAAACATGAAAAAGGCACATATTAAGCATAACATACAATTTACAATTTATATTATACACTTCATTACAAGCTAGCAAAGATAGGTTTTCAAGGCTGCAATTTTCCAAGGCTTATTTAGCGTGAGATTGACGAAGACTAATCAAACATTTTGTTGTAACATGAATTTATTTGGATGGTAGCCTATGACGGGACTGAAGTCGATAACTTTGTGCATATGGAAAAACAAATTAAATGTGAAATGAACAATACAAAACAACACAAATCACTGTGAGATAGAGATGACACTGATAAGGTTACAGCCTACGTCGCCCTCTTTCATAAATAATAAGCCGGGACGTCACACAGCTCTTGCCAATGAGTAAAAGCCAGTCCGAGTATGTGCGTGTGTGTGTTTGAGTGTGTGCTTGTCTGTGTGCACGAGTGTGTATGCGTGTCTGTGTGTGCGTGTACATCTGTGTGTTTGTGTGTGCGTATACCTGTGCGTGCACGTCTGGTGCGTGTGTGTGTGTGTGTGTGTTTACCCCACCTCTCAGTAGAGCTGTAGGCTTTCCCTGTGGCTTTTTGGTCACTGGGACAATGTCATTGGTTTCTACAAAAGGAAATAAAAATGCAAAAATTCATTATGGACTAGAAAAGGAACACATTTCCATACAAAACTCAACAAAGGCTCTTACAGTGTGCGTGTGTGAGTGTGTGTGTGTGTGTGTGTGTGTGTGTGTGTGTGTGTGTGTGTGTGTGTTGTGTGTGTGTGTGTGTTTGTGTGTGTGTGTGAGTGTGTGTTTCTGCCTGTGTGTGAATGTGTGAGTGTGTGCATGTGTGATTGTGTGCATGTGTACGTGTGTGTCTGCATCAAAATATCCGGAATATATTACCTGAACCCGTATCCTGCTGTATGGCAGTAAAGCAACCGTGCATTGGAGGGGAAGAAGAGTGAAAGAGAGACATAAAGAGAGAGCGAGAGAGAAGAAAAGACATAAAGAGATAAAGAGAGAGAGAGAGAAGGGGAGACATAAAGAGAGATAGAAGAGACATAAAGAGAGAGCGAGAGAAGGAGAAACATAGAGAGAGAGAGAGTGAGAGAGAGAGAAGGGGAGACATGAAGAGAGATAGAAGGAGAGACATAAAGAGAGAGAGAGAGAGTGAGAGAGAAGGAGAGACATAAAGAGAGAGAGAGAGTGAGAGAGAGAGAGAGAGAGAGACCAGTTAATGATGTACATCATTTACATATGTTCTACATTAACTACAATAGTTGCTACTTTAACGCTTTCACAACATAGCATGCTAAGGAGGCATGGCCACTTTTACACATAACTCACAGCATAACATGCTAAGGAGGCATAGCCAACGGCTTTACTTTTACCCAGAACTCACCCTTCGCTTTGCAGTTGAGCTGCTATCTTCACGGCCCTAGAGAGAGAGAAAGAGAGAGAGAAAGAGAGAGAGAGCGAGAGAGAGACAGAGAGTTATACTGCATTCGTTACAGAGCATTATTTTAACACATACACGTGTGGATTCTTAGCTACAAGCCTTGCCTGTACCCTTAGGTTAAGGGACAGAAAGAAAGAAAGAAAGAAAGAAAGAAAGAAAGAAAGAAAGATAGCAGTTGTCTACATCTATATTTTTCCTTCATACATGTACATTTTAAGGAAAATGCTGTACTGCACCACTTTTGTAAAGTTGGTAACAAGGCTGCAAACAAACAAAACAAAGTAGCACCCTTATATGCTATCCAGGTTTGTCACTAACTCGGAGGAGCCAGTGGGCCAATTGAAATGGCTTTGTGACACAAACACACACACACACACACACACACACACAAACACAAACACAAACACAAACACACACACAAACACACACACACACACACACACACACACACACACACACACACACACACAAACACTTACAAACAAACGTCTCTTTTCTATGTGTGTGTGTGTAGGTGTGTATGTGTGTGTGTGTTAGTGGGGCAGAGGTTAACACCCACACTCTTTCTACACACACACACACACACACACACACACACACACACATACATAGCAGTCACTGTATGAGTGTGTGTGTGTGTGTGTGTGTGTGTGTGTGTGTGTGTGTGTGTGTGTGTGTGTGTGTGTGTGTGTGTGTGTGTGTGTGTGTGTTAAAGGGGCTAGGTTAACACACTAGAGGTGTGAGAAACACCAGAGAAACACACACTTTGACCACTCTGGTAAGACTTGTCAGCTTCCTTCCAGTCTGCAGGAAACAGCCACCAGACGCTGTTGTCAGACACGCATGAAACCCTGAACTTATCAAGACATTACCTGGAGGTGTGAGAACGCAAGTGTCTGTGTAATGGACTTTCTCTTAGCGAGCTGGCAGGGTAAAACCTCTTTAGTGTCAGCTCAGCATCTGACTTGCATTCTTTTGTCTCTTTCAGCTCTGGTCAACAAGTAAAAGCCAATCCAAGACTAAGGCCGAATCTCGATTCTTCTCCTTGCCCCTTTTGCTTAATCTTGTCTTAGTCTTAACCCTAGCACTTGCAAGTGTAAGGGCCAAGGGCTGAGATCTTTCCCCTATGAAATGAGACGCCACTAGGTTTCGGGTACGTCATGCGTGACTGTATGAGCTATGAAACTAGCGATTTAAAAAAAAGTCTAATGAAGAACATGGTTGCAAATATATATGTATACAACTGTGTAGAGCACGAAACAAGACTGTCGTCATTTTTAAATTAATTATAAGCCAAAAATACTTACATGTAGTGTATGTAGCATGATAGCTGGCAAGCTACCATATAAGCCAATGGAGTGGTGGTATACGCGCTAAATGTATCCTAAAACCACCGTTTGAAAGCTTCAGTTAAGACCGACAATTCTATGCATCGCTCGTGTAGTACATTTCAGATCAAACCGAGTGTTTATAAACATATAAAAAGTTGTGTAGATAGCTTTATTCATGTAAAATATTCCTCGCTTCAAGCAGCCATGTTTTTTTGAAAATTCCCGAACTGGTTTCGCGGTGTGCTCTGGGATAGCCCTTGGAGGACCAAGGTAGCTCTCCGATCATCTCAAAAACGAGGGCCATACACCCCTTAAACTTACCCCTTAATCTTGATCAAGTTGGGTATTGAGACACCACTAGCTCTCACATGAACGCGCAATTTCAAGGGTAAGGGGTAAGATAAGGGGTAAGGGGAAGTATTGAGATTGGGCCTAACTCTTGTTCGGTGGCTCGCTCAGTTACTGCCTTTTTCTCTTCCTCGCTTCCACTGACAAAGTCTTTCTCTGTGTCTTCGTCGCCTCTTCGTCGCCATGACGTCCATATAAATAATACTGCGCTAGCTTCTACTTATAGCTATCAGAATGGTATAGATATTGTAGTGTGAGTTCTTGCCATAAAGCATTATGTAGTTGTAGCGAGAGGTTTTGCACCCAGTCCACCAAATACCAGGCTTTTTATTTATAAGTCAGTGTCACATTTCAATGTTTTTAGCTGTTATTTTAAGGTAGAATTGTTCCATAAGCAGAAGGCCAGCGGACTGGAACCCACCAGTGGACCAATGAGC
>NC_137920.1:20308317-20325817 GCF_963457725.1 Sprattus sprattus
TGCTCAGCATAAATGTGGCCAGTAGGCGGCGGTAGGTCCCCATCTGATGACTCAATTTGGATGCGATTTGTCAAAACGATTCATCATTTAGTAGCGGATTACAGAGGCCTGAAGTTCAGGGGCAAAACTGTTTTCTAAAAAAAAAAAAAAAAAAGGGCTACTGCACACCTGGCGTCCCACCAGAACGCAAAAAAGCTATGATGTAGGCCTATCGTGTATGGTGAAATTATCTTCATCCCTGAATCAGATGAACATTATTTTACGGGGCGATCCAGATTAAAAGTACCACATGTCTAATGTTGAACGCACACAGGGAACTTTAAACCTTTTAAACGTGTATTTCACATACAGATAATCTTCACCTAACATAATCAATTCTAAAGCAGAAGCCTTGCTAGAAGTTGAAAACATTCAGGCTTTAGGCCAGGCCTGTGTGGGGCTGGGGTCGTCCTGACCCTGGTTGTCAATTTTTTTTTACAATCTGGATGCTAAATGCTCTATTTCAACGCAGTTTGAGATATAAGCACCAAGGTGTGGTGTTGGGGTGGGGGGTTGGGGGGTTGTGACAGCCTTACTGAGGGTTGTGACAGTCTGTTCAAGGAAAGACAACAACATGATACATGACAAATGGGAACAGAAATTGGGTAATACTTTAACCACAGAAGACAGCCGAGATTCAGTGCACGCGCGTGTGGGTGTGTGTGTGTGAGGGAGAGAGAGAGAGTGAGACAGAGAGAGAGATAGAGAGAGACATGACACCTAAAGGCCTGTATATAACAAGATGTATTTATTTCCTGAGTAATGTTGTTTATCGTGTGAGAAAACTGAGAATTTAGCAACACACGAATAATGGATGTTTAATACTTATTACAGTAACAGAAAAACTGGTAAAACAAATTGACAAAACTTTTCTTTCAGGCTTTAGGCCAGGCCTGTGTGGGGCTGGGGTCGTCCTGACCCTGGTTGTCACTTTTTTTATTACAATCTGGAAGCTAAATGCTCTATTTCAACGCAGTTTGATATATAAGCAGTAAGCCTGCAGACAGCACATGGCACGCAGAACCTGTCTTCTGTCTGACTAACATCAACATTACCGCAGTTATAAAGCCTACACAACACTGCTTCTCTCCGTGAGAACACTTTAACTCTTTAGCTAACAACTTTAACAACGCTTTTTTCAAACATAAACTATCTCAACCCGAGTCCGCCAGTGTCACTCGCTCCCGTTTCAAATATTTGAATGCCTTTTTTTTTCACCGTGCACGTCTGACTTTTGGAATGCGCTGAATGTTATTATGGTTTGAAACTGACAGTGACTTTGTTATTGTTGGTGGCGAAAAGCAACACCCCTACATCCCATGAGCACCCCTGTCTGCACCTGATTGGCTGGTTTGAGCATCGGGCGGAACTGATGCTTCAGCGCCAATTCAAATCTCCATTTGAAAGCGTTTGAAACGAGGTTTGCAGTTACTTGTCTGCCGCATTGAACGAGTTGTTGCTTGTTGAGTCACTCGCTGCTGAACAAGTAAGTATTATTTTCAAACTCTAATACTACTGCACGTCTTAACACGAGATAATGAAAATAAAACTCACTTTGGCATGTTGTTTCATCTACCGTTAAATCAAATTATATCGTAACAGTTGTAAAGCTAAAGTTACCTTTGGTATTCTTCATGGCCAAGACTAAAGAGTTAACATAAGCTAACGCATAATCAGTGATTCATCGAAAATATGTCTTAAAGTGTGATGCTGACTAATGTGAGTAAGCAAGGTTTCAGCGATTTAGCAAAGTTATTGACTTGCTATGTATCACTAAAAGGATAGTAAGCCAATGTTCTGAGTTGGTGCTGACTAGCTAGGTGGGGTTTTAGCACGTAGTCTGTGCTGACATCTGTATTATAACTTACGTTGACTTACTTAAGGCATGGGTTATTGTAACGCTAACCATGCAAGCAAGAGCCATGTTCCTCACCAAACAAAACGTATCATATGTCACTTTCAGCTTATTTTTGTTTTAATTACCGATAACTTTATGTTAGAAGTATCATACTGCTTATCTTGCACGTTAACTTAGCTATCTGGCTAGCTATATGGCGAAAGTCCGTAACGTTGACTCTTTTGCATATGTCTTTTCTTGTTTCTACAACAAGGTAACTTAACTACAAAGTTAACATCGTTGGATTTGGACACTACCATCATGGAGATTCACAAAAAGGTAAATTATCGTCCAATAAGTATCATTTCAAATTTTAGCCGGAGGCTTATTGTTTGTGGAATGCGTCTAGTAAAGTTATCGTAAGCTTGTCCTGTTCTAACCCTCAAACGTGTCTGTCTGAACAGAACAACAAGGAGAACGCCCGTCCCAAACTTGTGCAACAGAAGGTCGTCACGTCGTTTATCAAAAAAGCAGTTCCCGGGCTAACTGCCCCTTTGCAGTCCAAGAACGACCAGAAAGACGGGACAACTGATAAGAGGGCGGCACCTACAAAGAAGGCCGAACAGAGAGCCACGAAGCCAGCTGTTGCCAAACCCGATACCAAAAAGGTTCCAACGTTGACCCGGACCTTCCACTCCCAACAGTCCATCGATTATAAAAAGCTGCTTACACAAGGTCCAAAGCCCGCATCCTCAGCACCCCCACAGTGTCACCCAGGCATCTATAAGGGCAGGGTTGTCCAATCCAAGGTGGACTGTTTCAGAAAACCTGGCGACGCCACAGCTTCAACGACAGAAAAAAGGGTGTTCACAAAGCCAGCTTTACCCAAAACATTTGACTCCGTACCAGCGACGTTATCAAGATTCAAGTCGAAGTCCGTCACAGCCTTAGCCGGTAAAACCGCACCTTCCAGCTTCCAAACACAACCGCGCAGACCCAAGTCAGTTACCGACGTTCCGTTGAGTCGCCCCGCGAATAAAACTACCCGTGGCCAGACGCAAACCGTATCCACAGTGCGACAGTTCCAGGCTACCAAGAGGCCGCCCATCACTCGTTCGGTCCCACCGATTCCCAGGACCGTGGCTGGACCGAAAGCTCCCGCTAGCTCGGCGAGACCTGCCCCAGGTACTGTCAGGCAGACAGTCAGGCCGAGTCAGAACACCACCAGGCCACCTGTCGCCACGAGCCAGCGCCCCACCCGTAAACCTCCTACAAGCACACTCAGTCACACGAGGGTTGGCATGGAAACGGCAGAGGAGAGAAGGTGAGCTTAACAACTAGTGTACAGACACGTGTTTGTTTTTTACTTAGCTGTTAATATTACCTAGTTTTTACTCCATGTATTGCTCTTGCTGCTTGATTTTATGTAAAGCACTTTGAACTGCAACTCTTGTACTAAATGTGCTATAAAGTCTTACTTACTGAGTCTCCCATCCGGCAGAAGGATCCGGGCTATTAAGACCAAAACCTCTTGCCACCTGAACAGTTTTTTCCCCACGGCAGTGGGGCTCACAAACAAGCCCCCTGCATCACCCTGAAACTGGGTTTACAAACTCCAATTTACTGTTACTTCCCCTTCATGTGCCCAAATTAGTTATTATTTATTATTATCTTAAAAAAACATTTGTCCTTTGTTCTTGTTTATGCTTTTTTGTTATGTTATGTGTTATGTCCTATGCACCAACCACACCAGGTTAATTTCCTGTATGTGTGAATATACTTGGCTATTGAAAGCATTATGATTCTGAGTTGCATTTAATGCAAAGTTGGGTTATTTGAATTATAGCCATCATAAAACACAACACCCAAGACAGCAGGTCTCCACTGTCACTGTACATGTAATTACAGAAACAGTGTTTTTGTAAGTTTAGAGTTTGTAGTGGAAATTTCTTTTGCGAAGCTGTGCTCTTACATATGCTGCACGTATTGACTTCACAAACACTTTAATCCAAAGCAGGGTTTCCCCCAGGATTTCCTGTAAGGTGCGGTGGCACCTCAGCGGGGGGTCTGGGGCCCCCCCCCCCAGAAAATTTTGTATTTCTTAGACGCAATTTCCTGCATTTTAACCGAATTGTGGGCCCAGTTTCAGCTCAATACAGAACTGTACTTTTGTTTCTAAATACGGGACAATGTCATTATTTCAGGTCCTTAAAGGTGTACAAAGTATGGGTCCTCGACGATCTAAATGCATTAGAATTATTATCTTTGAAGAGGACGCGTTGACATTTTGGATTCGAAAACTCCGGCGGGAATTACTAGCTATTAGGCTACTTGTTTAACTGTTCTTGTATTTATTACGAACGAAATCGCTAAGTTGGTCGGCTTGTCCTTAGCCTAACTAATAGATCTATGAGCTCTGCGAAGGTGTCCGCCTATTTTAAAACCACGCAGGCCTCGGACTTGCTAACTTTAACAAACTTTGCTCTGTTGTCATCCGCTACAAGTGCAGGGCTCATTGAGGGACCACACACAGCTGTGCGTTTAGAATTGACCGTTACTGAAGCTTATTTACATTTAGCCTCCCGAAATAGACGCAATGTGAGAAACCAGCCGTCTACGTCTACAACATATTAGGCCTACGATGTAACCCCTGCACAATGTTCAACAACTTGTTCTCACATGTAAAATAAAATTAAATCAACGTCACGTACCTCTGATCCAGTTGTTCGGTTTCTAGTTTGAGGGCCAGTGTGTCAGAAACGAGAGAGGGGGCGGGGGGAGTATGTAAACCGGCTGTGGTAAGCCGTGGATGCCGTGGAACGCTGATCAAGTGCGGGAAAGGCAGACGAATCCTTTGATGTGGCAAATAACACACCAAAAAACAGGGCTCCGATTTTTTCCGATGCGTGGCGGGGAATGACGAAGGTGCGGCGGCCCGCCACGCTGAAATGAACGTAGCGGAAACCCTGCAAAGGGACTGACCGTACAGTCATACATGTTCATCAGTAATTCAATAATTTCATCTCCTTTGCAACGATTATGTCTCCCCAGAGCAAAGTTGGCCGACTGGCTAGCGCTGAAGGGCAAGACCCTGAAGAGGCCCCCCACCCACAGCACTCTGCCTACCCAAAGAACCAGAGCCTTCATCAAGCCCAAAGCGGATCCACAGCAGAACCATGAGCCTGAGTCGCGGCCCGCTGCAGAGCCCAGTCTGGTTCCGAAACCTGCTGCTGAACCCAGCCTGGTCGCGGAAGCCAAACCCGTCGCTGAGCTCGACGCCCCGGGGGAGGAAGTGGAGGTTGAGGAGCCGGTCACCTCCAGCCCAGTGCAGGTCATGAACACCACACTAGACATGGTGGACAACTCGGACCTGGATCTGCCCGAAGTAGACCTGGACGTCTGCATGGAGAACGTGAGTGGAGAGAGATGTCGTGTCGTGTGAGGTGCATGAATTCATGAAGTCAAATTTGGTTAAAGATGATGTAGAGGGTGTGCACAGTCTAAGGTGCAGAGAGACGTCATGTCGTGTGATGAATTGCAGTTGTTCCTGAATGAAGTGGTGTTGTGACGTGATGAATAAATTGCATTTGTTCGTGAATGAATTGCATTTGTTGTAATACCATAACGAAGCCAAATTTGGTTCAAGTTTAGTATTTCAAATTTTAGAGTGTACAGCCTGATCATGTTGTAACATGAGTTGTAACAGGTGCAAGTCTTAAGATGGTGATTCCCAGCCCTAGTGGTGACATGAGGTGTAACAGGTGCGAGTCTTGAGATGGTGATTCCCAGCCCTAGTGGTGACTCCTCTGTTTGTCCTCTGCTCTCTGCTGCTACAGCTGGTGGTGAATCTGTGTGGGGCTCTTGAGGCCCTGGAGCCGCCCTCGACGTGCCAAAGCCAAGGTATATTCTTCAGTTCTTTACCGGAAGAGACATCTTTACTGTGTTTTGTGTACATATTGCCAGTATTGGAAGCCGCCGCCTCCTGTCCTCCCCTTTGAGCTTAACTTTGGACACGCAGAATGATGTGTTCAGTTTAGTTTACACAATTTTCAAATAATAATAATAATAATAATGATGATGATGAAATGTAATTATATTATGTTGGTAAAGTGGTTATGTATGCTAGTGTTTGATTTTTTTTGGTTGGTGTTTTCAGAGCCACATGCTGATGAAAAGGACTCGAAGGCAGAGCTGGAGGGCATGGTGGAGGAGGAGGTGCAGGTTAGCGAGGAGGAGGAGGAGGACGACGACGACGACGACGATGATGAGATTAAAGAGGAGTTTGCAGACAACAAGAGGGACAGTGAGAAGCCAACCAATGACAGTTCAGACGAAGAGTCCGAGTCGGAAATGGAAGCGGATTCGATCAAGGGTTCAGAGTCAGACAGCGACAGCGACACAGATAAAGAGAACCAGGCCGAGGCTGCCGACGTCGACAATCGTAAAGTGAAGATGGAGGTGAAGGTAGAAGATGATGATGACGACGAAGAGGAGGACAACTGTGGCCCCACAACCCCAGAATGCAAAGGGGCATCGATGGTGAAGTACAGCGTGAGGACGACCCCCTTCCTTCAGAGGTGAGCTAGAGGAGATAATGTTTTACTCGTTTCTTTAGGTGTGCAGGGGTGCAGGGTCAAGCGTTAGAAGATGCTTCCCAACCTGGCACAGATCCCAAAAAGGGCGTGCAATGGCTTTCAACCGCTGAAAATTTCTGATGGGGGACTGTTGACAATTTCAGTAGGAAATGATATCATCTTTATCTTTTACATGTATGTATGGCAGAAGAGCACAAATGGTAATGAATTAAGTAACTCTAGAATGAGAACTGAGAAGTCAAAACATTTCAAATATATGCATCTCCCCCCCCCTCTTCTCTCCTGCCTCGAAAGAGTGAAGAAGAGGAGATTTCATTACCTGTTTTTCTCCTTTCCTCTCTTCCCTCTTTTCCCCTGACTGGAAACGACAATGAATCCCCCCCATTTAATACACAGCGTGAAGAAGAGAATCGACGTCAGCGAATCAGCGACGACGGCTACCCCCTCCAGCTGCGGCTCATCCCGTCGCCACAGGCAACGGCAGAGCAGCAGCATCGGCGACCTGAAGTTCCTGACGCCCGTGCGCCGCTCCCGTCGCATCGAGGGCCACTCCTCACGCCTGCCCTCCGCCGTGACCGAGCACGACCCCTGCGTGACCTCGCTCGCAGAGCTGGCGAGCCTCGAGGGCGGCGATCACGAATCCAACGCCTACATCTACAGGAGAAACCCAGCGCTGCTCGACGAGCACGGAGACCTGACCCAACTGTGAGGAAATGCTCTTCAAATTGGCTATTACACTAGCCAACGCAGTTCGTTCAACCAATCATAAGCAGTTAGGTCATCAAATTATAACTCCCTGCTCTTGATTGGCTGAACCTGTCGGACATTTTGTTTTATAATGATCGCATGTATTGAGACCAGAGAGGGTTGTGATTGAGTTCACAGTTATGAGTACGGTCACGCAAACAGGAGGTGTGATAGTGAATTGACCTGGAATGTATGATTAAGGGCACTTTGTATCAGAAGATAAACAATAAGCGTTGCTTTTATATATATCAACCATGTTAAAAATCGTTTAACTGATCTATGCTTACTAACAGTATACATTACAGTTCTATTTTAAGATGCTCCGCTTGGATAAGATGGCATTGTGCCTAAACAGTGTCTCCTGTTGTAGTTGTGCTGCTTGAGGTCAAAAAAGTGTCTAAAAAAAGCTAAGATTGGGGGTTTTGGGATCGTCTTATATCTGTGTGTAAAGGCAATGTCCTCAGATTCCTTTGAAGGACCTCGAGAAATGTGTGGTTATGGCAAATGTGTTAAAGATAATGGTTACATGGGAGCCGGTGTTGTTAAAGCTTAGCTGTTGTACCGGTTTCTTATCTGGTACTTTTTAAATAACTGTCACTGGACAGTGTTTGTAAGCCTACTAACTGAGTTGACGAGGATGCAAGATAAGGGTCTGATTAACTAAAGCATTTGATGTCTTTTGTATTGCTTGTTTTACTGTAATTTTGCTGATATTTTGAAACTGAACTTTTAAAGCAAGAAACAAATTAAGATGTTAGATAAAAAAAAATATTTTAACATTAAGAAAAGTATATGTTAAGTTGTATGCTTATTATAACCAAACAAAAAAAAAACATTGTTTCACAGCTGTCTGAGGCAACAAAGAATGAAAACATCTGACTTTAAAATTAACATATGGGTTGATGCCTTTTAAGGGCAACACTTACACACAAATACGCATTGTACATAAATGCACAGACACCCATCAACACTTTTGATCACCCTCCCATGTTCTCCTCACTGTGTATGTGCTGTTCATGTGATTTCCAACTATTTATTTGTGTGTTCTGTCATTTCTAAATGTGTTCTCACCCTTTTTTGTGTGTCTGTGGTACTTGTTCAATCTTTGGTCACAACACTATCTAAGGCCCTTTGTTTGGGTACTTGTTGCCTTTTGTTAAAATAAAAAATTCTGGAAAAAAAAGCATGATATTTTATTTACCTGTTTTAATATAATCCGGAGAAACAAAAATGAATGTGGTCAGACATCAAACCACCGGAACAATTAAGTTATTATTTGCAACTAGAGTGCCAGACATAAGTCTGAACTAATATATAATTTAAAATGAAACTATTGAGAAATAGGGCCATTCCTTTTGTAATGTATTGCCAAATGGAATGTTAGCATTTATTGTGTGCTGCAGATTTGGAGGAGTTGACCATTACATTTTCTCTTTACTTTAAAGCTGAGCTACCAACCCTTTAAAGTTTAAAGTATTATATGAAATAAATGCCAACATTGCATCGAGGTGCCATTCCATGGTTTTTGTTTTCATATAGATATCTTACTTCAATTTACTTTTGGGCTTGGACTATACCCTGCCGGTAAAATTAACTTTTTCAAATCGACACGATCTTGAATATTCTTCTTTATTGCTATTTTGCAAGCCAACGTTTATGAAGTACCGCCATCTATAGGCAATATATCATCACAAGTGAATGCACATACCTACACTATCTCCTACTCTTTTTCAAAAACATTTAAACCTTTTCTTTACATGGACAATATGCCTGCTTCAAATGCCAAAAGACAACAATTTGGGATCTAGTCATAGAATTAGCCTACAAGAATCTGGACTTCAACGATGTGTACTTTGGAGGTAATAGGTCGATGTATACAACGGGCGATTTATTTTCAGAATAGCCTTATTTTTTCTCCCTTGCACATTATTTCAATGAAATTGGTGCATCTCGAAGACCGTTACACGATTTGCTCTGTCTGGGGGGGGGGGGATTCCTGCAGAAAGCGCGCCTGTTTATTTGAAATATCCAGATCACATGACATCGCCCCTAACAGTCCCTTGAGCAATGCATTGTGGGACGCGGACGAACTCCACGCGTTGATTCCTCCAGGCCACACAAAGCAGTGTAGTGCGGATGTGAATGGGTATATTTTATTTAAAATACTTATTTAATAGACATTTGTCTATTTCGGTCTTCGGACAGGCTCTCCTAAAGTGTAACTGTCGGGGACACACAGACAACAATGCCAAATTTCTGCGTGGCGCCGAATTGCACCAAGAAAAGTACGCAAACAGACTTGGCTTTCTTCCGATTTCCAAGAGATGTGAAGAGGTAAGTAACGACGTTTAACTGCATATTGTAGTAAAACTACAGCAAAATATCAGTCTAGCTATTTGACATTACCTACAGCGTGTAAACATGCAAACATATTAGCTAGTCCAATTGCCTTGGTAACTCTTGCATTTGCTAACTTAGCTGTCCAACCGTAAAGCGCGTAAAGTTAGCCAACATTAGCAAGCTGCCATTCAAATGTTAGCTAGTTAGCACTGCTAGAAAACAGCTATTGGTTAAGATGTTCAGCTATACCCATGTAGTTTTGATGGGCAAACATAGTGGTGATTGCTAGGGCTAACGATGTACTGTGATTGTCCTGCAAACAATTCCCATTCCGACGAGATTGAGTTGCAAGGTAACGTCTAGTAGCCGCACACACAGGTCCATGGTGAACCATACTGTCGAACTGAACAGGCTGTCTCTTCTTTCGTGCTGCTTTCGTGTAAGACCACGCTAGTCTAAGCTATGTCATGTTGGGATAGATGTGTATCATTGATTGAGTCTGAGCACGTGACAAAATATTAAGCAAGTGAGGCTATAGTAATGGCGCGGATAATTAAATGTACTGGTAGCCTACTGAAGATGACGTGATGTGTTGCGTATTTAAGCATGAGAACTATGGGAAGTGAAGTTCATTGTCATACATTTTCGCTGGTGTTTTTTTAAGCAAACAGGTGTTGAATACGCAGTCCGTGATCTGGCGAAATTTTGTAGATGTTTGACCTCAACAGTCAATGTAATTGCACCCATTATCTACCTGTTTCCGAATAAGCATGTTGTTTGGCTGGAATTGTATATGGCTCGGTCCGAGCCACTTTGTTGTTCCCTTTTTCTGTACGGTCACCGAAATGTTTGTAGTGCACACAGTAAACAGGAAGCTGTGAGAACCAAAACAAAGTGTTTTTGATAAGAATTGTGGACTTCTTAGTTAGCTAACATTTCAATGGCCTTGAGGCAGAATCGAGAAGCCCACATTTAATAACCATAGTCGACTCTCTCTTTTTCACGTTATGTCTAGATGTCACGAATGGGTGGAGAACTGTCGTCGTGCTGACCTGCTGGCCAAAACACCGGACCAGCTGAATAAGCACTACAGACTGTGTGCTGCTCATTTTGACCCCACCATGATCTCTAAAACGGTAAGTGGAGATAGATGCCAGTGGATATTCTGGCAGACAAGTCATTATAATAACATAAATTATAAGAATTTAAGGTTAAAAAAAAATAATTCCACCCAAGTGCTTGTTCTGGAGCGTGTCAGACCTTGGGCTCTGTACAGTTCAACTTGCTCTGACAATCACTGGCTATTGGTGCTATGTAATTAAATAAAATTAAATAAAAAAAAGGGCGAGTGATGCTGATGGTAAAAATCCGTAGTTTGCATAATGGTTAAAGGCACAGGCTGCAATTCCAACCCTAAGCTCAATTTGTGTCACATTTAAGTGATCGTGTTGTTGGTTAAATGTGTGATAGGCACACTAGACTTTGTACCAGTTCCCACTAAAACCGAACAGAACTGATCTGGACGAGGACCAGATTATACAACAGTATACATATGGAAGTGGTACACCCCTGTGCAGTATCACTTATACATACTACATACATACACACACACACACACACACACACACACACACACACACACACACACAGACACCACACACACCCTTATACTGTATGCATGCAGAAGTGGTACACCCCTGTGCAATATCACTTTAGTGTACATGTTGTACATACATGCATGTATGCATACGGAAGTCAGTACACCCCTGTGCATTATTACTTACTTGTCAATTGATTACAGTACAGTTATTGCATTACTTCTTAGTTGAGCAGTAGGATATTTTTAGTAACAACTTTAGATTTACCTTGTTAAAAATACAGGCCCCACAGTTAGAACTCAATGCATCAAAAGTCATTACTGAGACTCAAATCTTTGCATTTTTTTTCAATACCTCATATGTTTGCCTTTATTTTTTATGACGGACTGAAGAATTTTTTATAAAGTCTGTAGTTACTCTTTTACTATTTGTGTTATCAGACTCAAGTACTTTTATAACGTCTGTAGTTACTCTTTTACTATTTGTGTTAATTTATTGCCATGCGTGTTGAACAATATAACATGTATGTTGAATAATTTAACATGTATTTTGAATGGTTAATCAGTCATTTGATATGAAGTGGGTCCCCTTTTTGTTGTTCCATTTATAACATGTTGCACATGAAGGTTGAGTGAGACAAGCTTGTGTTCATGAAGGTATACACACAGTTGATGAAGCGAGATGTGCTTGTGTTCTTTAATGTTTTAGGGTCCATTCCGGACGGTTCTGAAGGATAATGCCGTTCCCACCATATTTGACTTCACTGGCCAGAACAAGAAACTGCACAAAAATCGCAAGCGTGTCAAAGTTCTGGTGAGATTTTGTTTATTTTGTGGTTTTAAGAATTTAAGTTTCCAGGAATGTTTTTTATTTACTTTTTGTTTGTTTGTTTTTCCTCTCCACAGACAGAAGAAGAAGTAAGAGATATTAAAGAACGCAGATGTAAGTAACCATCTTCACCAACTAAAAATCTGTGTGTGCGTTCGTGTGTGCGTCAGTGCGTGCGTTAGTGCGCAAGTCCCAATCAAGGTCACACTAACACTCTGTTTGTGTTTGTTCTCTTGTTTGTTTGTTTTCAATCAACAGTGGAGGAGGAGGCAGAAGCAAACAGAGAGGACGAGGATGAAGAAGAAATGGAACAGGACAGCGCTCCTCAACTTACCCCGGCAGAGCAGGAACTTCGGGAATACCTGCGTTCCTTGTTCGAGATCCTGCTTCTGCTCGGCAAGCAAGGAATTCCGCTGATCGGACACACAGCAACTGCCCCTCTGTCATCCACATTTGAGAAGGGCAAAGAAAAGGATGATGTCGTCGACGGCAACCAAAAGAAATCTGATGCGAACGGAGACGGAAACAAACCTAGGTTGACCTTCACCCCTCTGAGCAACTTCCAGGCTCTGGTGGAGTTCCGAATCAGCGCTGGCGACGAGGCGCTCCGTCAGCGGTTTGAAGGTGCTGCAACAAACTCGGAGACGTGCCCGCCCGAGACGCTGTGCAACATGCTGGAGGTGGTGGGATCCTGCATCAGACAGGACATCCTCCGCGATGTGCAGCTGTTCTCCCTGATTGCAGGTGAACCCGCGGAAATGTCGTCCGACATGACCAGCAGGGAGAGTGGCTGTAATGTCCTTCTGCCGATCTTTGCCCGGTTTCTGGACGGCTCGGTCGGACGGCCCCGAGAGGAGCTCCTGGGCTTCGTGTCGATGGAGGGCAATGGGGATCCGCTGGCAGACAGGCTGGTGGGGTTCGTGACTGGCACATGCGGTCTGGACATGGCCAAGTGCCGCGGGTTCGCCTACGACTGCAGTGGCGCAGGGGGCACCCATCACGCGCTCAAGATGCGCACTGCGGCCGAGAGGATCTCCGAGCAACACCCGACAGTTGTTCGCACACTGTGGTCGGGCTGCGGCCTCAACACCCTGCTGGCAGAAAGCGCCAGCACGCCCGGGACGCAGGTTGTCATAGCAACGCTGGGCCGCATCGACGCACTCCTCCGCAGCTCCCCGGCGCTACGCCTCGAGCTGGAGCGCACTGTGGCGACAAGTTTACGCGACGACGAAGACAAGGCCAGGACCCTCCTCGAGGCGTGCCGGGGCAGGTGGGGCCGTCGCCACGACGCATTCCAGCTGACCTCCGACCTCCTGGAGTCCCTGAAGCTCTGCTTGGAGGCAGTCTGCGACAACGGCCACGACCCGCGGTGGAGCGAGAGGGTCGTGCGGGACTGCCTGGCACTCTCGGAGATGCTCAACGACTTTGAGTTCCTGGCGGCACTGGTGGTTCTGAAGAACGTGCTCTCGTTCACGCGAGCCTTCGGCAGGAACCTGCAGGGCGGTGCCATCGACGTGCACCTGGCCACGAGCAGCGTCACGGCGGTGCTGCACTCACTCATCGAGGTGGCCGACAACATCGACGTCTACCACGAGTTCTGGTTCGAGGAGGCCGTGCTGGTCGCTCAGTCCCTGGGCATCCCCGTGAGGGTGCCCCTGCGCCACCTCCGCAAGTGCGGCGCCGCGTCCAGTGGGGTCGAGCCGCAACCCGAGAGCTACTACAAAGACCACCTGACGGTGCCCGTGGTCAGCTACGTGATCTCGGAGCTCAACGACCTGTTCACCGAGACCCACCTGAAGGTGCTGCGCTGCCTCTCGCTCGTCCCTGCCGTCATGGGCCAGCTCAAGTTCGCAGCAGACGTCGCGGAAGAGAACGCCGTCGCCGAGGTGTACCGCAACGACCTGCCCAGCCCGGACACCTTGGCGACGGAGCTCCAGTGCTGGCGGGTAAAGTGGAAGCACAGGAGCAAAGGCGTCCCGCTGCCGGCCAGCATCGCGGAGACGCTCCAGCTCCCCGACGTCAAGTTCTTCCCAAACCTTGACGCACTCCTCAAGGCGCTCTGGAACTTTCCGATTCTCGCCCTGGAGGAGGAGCAGCAGCAGCCGGAGGAGGAGACGACGACGGCACCGGCGGAAGAGGCAGAGAAGGAGGTTGCTACCGGCGACAGCGACTCCGGCAGCGCTAGTGACCGAGGCAACTGCGGGACTGCTCGTAACCGGCTCCATGCGTACCTCCGTGATACTCCCATCCGTCACAGGTGCCAAAGGCTGGCCCTCATCTATGCCAACATGGACGCACAGCACGACCCGGACCGAATGGTGGAGTCCTATTTGAAACTGTACCCAGACAGTAATTGAATGTTGGACGTTCCGATTCCTTTCGTGGTCATTTGAATGTGTTCATATGTAAATACTGTATTGTGTCTTTTGACCTTTTTGTTTCTTTCCCTTTAAAATAATTTGGCAAAAGACATGGAGGAGAGGGGGGAAGAAGGTGACTATTTTCAGCAGTTATAGATTCTCTTTGTAATGAACCCGGGGGGATTAATAAAATGTTTATTGATCTATGTATTGTCCTTATTCAGTGATATTTTTTCCTGAGGTCTTAGTCAGACTTCTACATGCAATAGAGTCTTTTAGACATTTTATGGACTTACAGTTTTTCTCGCTTGCTTTGGAGAATTTTTCCACTCACGGTTTACTTTTTCAAAACAGCTCACACACAGCCCTTTAACAGAAGCTGAAATTACCAAAACACTATATGATGGTTGCAGAATGACACTACCTTCTCAAAAACGTAACACACAACGATCAAAACCAAACATTTCCTTCAAAACCTACATTTTATGGACTTAAATGGCCTCTAAGGGTCATACTCTGGTACTATGACTGAACAACAGAATAAGAGCTCCATCTTTTGCTTTCTCATCTAAAAGCAGAGAGAAAGGAGTCTAGGTCTGCATGTATATTCAGATGCTGAATTATTTTATGTATATGTATATAAAATGTCTGCTATGTACATTCCCATCTAAGAGCATAACAATGACTAACAACTTTAAGCAGGTGTGTTTGTCATGGTTTGATATGCAGGGTACGAGTTATCCAAGAGCAGGATTGGGGACCTCTGACTGAATGTTGTGACCTGCAGACAAAGTCCTTCTAAGCAACTGTCACCACTCGGCAGCCATCTTGGCAACGCCTGTGCGCAGCTATTTCAGGCAAACAAGATCAGGCTCTGATCTAATGAGGATAGGCCCATAACTCCACATAGGATGGTCTAACAGACATTAAAAATGCATCACATAAGCCCGCGTTTAAATCTGACAGCATCTTCGTGGTGACTTGCTCACTGTGCATGCACTACATTTCGTGCCTCTGCCATTACTGTGGCAACAGTGGAAATAAGCAGAACATGCAGGGGAGCTGAAACGTCAGTTGCACCGTGTGATTGGCTCTTTATAAAACGATTCACAGCTTATGGATGTAGCCATGTAGGCCACAGTACTGGACAGTACAGTAATCATAAGCAGTCATTAGCTACCGGCTAGCTGATTTGAAATCCAATGGAGGTTTCCAGTCTGCACTGCATTCAATGACTGGTGACTTACAATTAGTAGGTGTTATATTACAAAACATAGGCCTGCATCAAAACGCACTCACACGTCGGTTGAAAATGATATTGATGACATGGGGCTCACCCTGCCAACACCTATCTGGGTGTTTTTCTCTTAAATCTACATGTGAAGTTAAACTGGAGGTTGATCAGACACACTGGCACTGTAGCTTACTATGACTGTCTGTAAACAGGGTCATGGAGAGAGAAGAAGAATGGGGTTATGCTGCCATCTACAGGTTATAATGCAGCATTTTTATTTTTTAGAACACAATTCACCAATAAATAGACACACACATATATAAACATACATATCTTCTTCACAACATCTGTGCTGAATGTTGAAGTAAATACACAAAATTGGTTTGTGTTCCTGTCATTTTATTAGAGAGAAAAAGCTTTGCCTTTTCAGTCAGATAAGTTGAACAGAAAAAGAAAAAAAAACATACTATTCACCTCAAGCACATGTCAATCAAATGTGCCATAGCTGTACTTCCATGAAATCAAGAGATGAACAGAAAAAGTAATAGCCAATAAAGCTATAAAAAAAAGTATAGCCCTTGACATTTGGGTAGATAAATGTCTTGGGGGTCATCAGTTATCCATCTCAAAAGTTTGGACACACCTCATTTTTTGATACGTTTTTTCTTTACTTTTATAATTTTTTACATGGTAGATAACACTTTTTTTTTGTTTAGTACATACTTTTGTATGTGTTCTTTTGTAGTTTAAATATCTTCAGTATTAGTATACAATGTAGAAAATAATAAAAGTAAAGAAAACACTTTTCTACACTAACAAAAATTAAAGGTGTGTCCAAACTTTTGACTGGTACTGTATACGCTTTACACATCCCACAAACCATTGTAATAATTGCTTTAAAGATTATATGAAGCACCTGACAAAATCGAAGGCTGTGTACATAAGGAGTAAGGACAACTTCCTGTGTCCCCTGCCAAAAGCAAAGCGAGCCAGTACGAGATTCTGAGAGTGTTTCTCACACCAACAGACTCCGCAGAAGACAACAGATAGCTAAGCATGAAAGCCCAGAAGAGACCAATTTCCAATGTGTCCAGTTACCACTGCCACCCAAATAACCGCCACCGCACTGGGAGTCCCATTTCCATCTGGGCCCACAGCTGGCCCTACAGCATGAAAGCCCCAAAGAAGTTTTCTGTATTCCCATATCTGATGTGTTTCACATCCCTCAGCGTCACGTAGACGGAGTCGTTTGCAGACAGGCGGAAGGCCCCGCCCAGGTAACTGTTGGTCACTTCGTCTGATTTCTCTGGCCTCTGGGTTTTGGAACAGCCATACCTGTAGAATTGTTTATTATTGAATTATTTATTAAATATAATTCTTACATATAATTATTATTGTAATGTTAAAAATAATTGTATTATACAATTTTGTTACATCTCACTGTGAACTCATCCATGCTTCTCATAGCAACATCAGAACATTATCTTATCACTGGGGGAAAACACTTTGCTGTAGACTTCAGCTTTACATTGCTTTA
The DNA here is from genome assembly GCF_963457725.1 of Sprattus sprattus. Taxonomy (NCBI): domain Eukaryota; kingdom Metazoa; phylum Chordata; class Actinopteri; order Clupeiformes; family Clupeidae; genus Sprattus; species Sprattus sprattus. The sequence goes on from NC_137920.1 coordinate 20,325,433, forward strand.
CTGAGAATGACATCCCCATATCATGAACACGTCATGATGATGCCATTTACTCTCATCAACACCACAGAACAGCAGTCCCCATGGTGGCAGTCCCCATGGAAACACTGTATGGAAATGAGAACACTGCACTCTCCTGTTAACTCTATTTCTTTCAATATGTAAACTCTTTTGTGAAACTGGTAAAAACAGAGGATACTGTCCTCTTTGCTTTAAAAATCATGATATGGTCACCCAAGATGAGGGAGAAGGCCAAGCACTGCCACATAACTTAATAATAAATATAAAATAAAAATAATTAAAGCTGAATTGAATGGGATTGAATAATTTACTTAGTCTGAGTTTCACTGTAACACTGATTGTTCACCGCCGATTGTTTGCAGTTGGA
>NC_137920.1:20330817-20358317 GCF_963457725.1 Sprattus sprattus
AGTCTGCGACCACGGCCACGACCCGCGGTGGAGCGAGAGGGTCATGCGGGACTGCCTGGCGCTCTCAGAGATGCTGATTTCCTGGCGGCACTGGCGACGGAGCTCCAGTGCTGGCGGGTGAAATTGAAGCACAGGCGCAAAGGCGTCCCGCTGCCGGCCATCATTGCGGAGACGCTCCAGCTCCCCAAAGTCAAGTTCTTACCAAACCTTGACGCCCTACTCAAGGACCTCTGGAACTTTCTGATTCTCACCCTGGAGACCACGACGGCACCGGCGGAAGAGGCAGAGAAGGAGGTAGCTACCGGCGACAGCGACTCCGGCAGCGCTAGTGACCGAGGCAACTGCGGGACTGCTCGTAACCGGCTCCATGCGTACCTACGTGATACTCCCATCCGTCACAGGTGCCAAAGGCTGGCCCTCATCTATGCCAACATGGACGCACAGCACGACCCGGACCGAATGGTGGAGTCCTATTTGAAACTGTACCCAGACAGTAATTGAATGTTGGACGTTCCGATTCCTTGCGTGGTAATTTGAAGGTGTTCATATGTAAATACTGTATTGTGTCTTCTGACCTTTTGTTTCTTTCCCTTTAAAATAATTTGGCAAAAGACATGGAGGAGAGGTAGCCTGGATACCAGCCTGAACTCCGCCCACAAAATTTTTGTTCTGGGAGATTCAGTCTGGAATCGAGTTAGTTGGGAGAGATTTAACGTTTCAAAAAGGTTGAAACCCAATCTAAACCAATCAAATTGTAAGGGCGGGCTTTATACGTTGATGGACAGATATAGATAGAATATACCGGAATATACATCGAACAAAGATGGCGCCGTCTCGGGAGCTTAGTGGGACATATTTTATATGATTTAAGCTATCTACACGACTTTTTTATGTCTACATTGACTCGGTTAGTTGTGTATACGCAAAACGAGTGTTGCCGAGGATTTTAGGTCCTAACTAAAGCACTCTAGACCATTATTGATCGGTTATGCTAACGCGTTGGCCAAAATAATCGTTGAAACTAATGGTAGCTTCTAGCCTTGAGTGCTAATTAAGTAACGTGAGCAGGCATATCTCAGCAGATATTGACGGCGCATTCATTTTGAAAGAGGAACAGAGAAACGCGATCAAGGCATTTGTCGATTGAAAAGATGTTTTTGCCGTCCTTCCTACGGGAGCAGGTAAAAGTTTAATCTGTCAGATGGTAATACTACGTTGCGCTGATTGGTTCTAGGTATCCAATTCAGCGAAGAGGAATTTTCTTTCCTGGTTCGTTGAAACACGCCCCATAATCACAGCCCAATTGTCCGATCTCAGACTCATATTCTGACTAGAATTATGAGTATGACATCGTCAGGCTAGAGGAGAGGGGGGAAGAATGTGACTATTTTCAGCAGTTATAGATTCTCTTTGTAATGAACCCAGGGGATTAATAAAATGTTTATTGATCTATGTATTGTCCTTATTCAGTGATATTTTTTCCTGAGGTCTTAGTCAGACTTCTACATGCAATAGAGTCTTTTAGACATTTTATGGACTTACAGTTTTTCTCGATTGCTTTGGCGAATTTTTCCATTCACTGTTTACTTTTTCAAAACAGCTCAAACACAGCCCTTTAACAGAAGCTGAAATGACCAAAACACTATATGATGGTTGCAGAATGACACTACCTTCTCAAAAACGTAACACACAACGATCAAAACCAAACATTTCCTTCAAAACCTACATTTTATGGACTTCAATGGCCTCTAAGGGTCATACTCTGGTACTCTGACTGAACAACAGAATAAGAGCTACATCTTTTGCTTTCTCATCTAAAAGCAGAGAGAAAGGAGTCTAGGTCTGCATGTATATTCAGATGCTGAATTATTTTATGGATTTTATGTATATATATGTATATAAAAAGTCTGCTCTGTACATTCCCATCTAAGAGCATAACAATGACTAACCACTTTAACCAGGTGTGTTTTGTCATGGTTGGATTAGGTGTGTTTCATAGGGTTTAACTAGGTGTGTTTGTCATGGTTGGATCAGGTGTGTTTAATAGGGTTTAACTAGGTGTGTTTGTCATGGTTGGATTAGGTGTGTTTAATAGGGTTTAACTCGGTGTGTTTGACATGGTTGGATTAGGTGTGTTTAATAGGGTTTAACTCGGTGTGTTTGACAGGTTTGATATGCAGGGTAGGAGTTCTCCGAGAGCAGGATTGGGGACCTCTGACTGATTGCAGTGACCTGCAGACAAAGTCATTAAAAGCAACTGTCACCACTCGGCAGCCATCTTGGCAACGCCTCTGCGCAGCTATTTCGAGCCAACAAGATCAGGCTCCGATCTAATGAGGAGAGGCCCACAACTCCACATAGGATGGTCAAACAGACATTTAAAGTGCATCAAGTGAGCCCGCATTTAAATCAGACAGCATCTTCATGGTGTCTTGCACTACATTTCGTGCCTCTGCCATTACTGTGGCAACAGTGGAAATAAGCACATGCAGGGGAGGTGAACGTCAGTTACGCCATGTGATTGGTTCTTTATAAAACAGGCCAGACTTACAGTTACATGTTGAGGTACAGCTTATGGATGAAGCCATGTAGGCCACAGTACTGGACAGTACAGTAAGCATCAGCAGTCATTAGCTACCGGCTAGCTTATTTGAAATCCAATGGAGGTTTCCAGTCTGCACTGCATTCAATGACTGGTGTCTTACAATTAGTAGGTGGTATATTACAAAACATAGGCCTGCATCAAAACGCACTCACACGTCGGTTGAAAATGATATTGATGACATGGGGCTCACCCTGCCAACACCTATCTGAGTGTTTTTCTCTTAAACCTCCCTGTGAAGTTAAACCGGAGGGTGATCAGACACACTGGCACTGCAGCTTACTATGACTGTCTGTAAACAGGGTCATGGAGAGAGAAGAAGAATGGGGTTATGCTGCCATCTACAGGTTGTAATGCAGCGTTTAAATTTTTTAGAAAACAATTCACCAATAAATAGACACACACTCATATAAACATACACATCTTCTTCTTTACAACATCTGTGCTGAATGTTGAGTGTTGAAGGAAACACACAAAATTGGTTTGTGTTTCTGTCATTTTATTAGAGAGAAAAGGCTTTGTATTGAAATCATATCGGTGATGGACAGAAAGCAAAAACACATAATATTCACATTTATGCACGTGTCAATCAAATGTGCCATAGCTGTACTTCCATGAGATCAAGAGTTGAACAGAAATAGTAATAGCCAATTGACCTTTAAAAAAAAAAAAAACATACAAAGTTCATGTTAACTTATAGTATAAAAATATTCCTCTTCCTTAAAGTGGCCTATTTTCACATACGTATATCCAGTAACCGCTGCCACCCAAACAACCGCCACCGCACTGGGAGTCCCATTTCCATCTGGTTCTACAGCTGCCCTACAGCATGAAAGCCCCAAAGAAGTTTTCCGTATTCCCAGGTCTAATGTATTCCACTTTCTCCAGCGTCACGTAGATGGAGTCGTTTGCAGACAGGTGGAAGGCCCCGCCCAGGTAGCTGTTGGTCACTTCTCCTAGGCTCTGGGGTTTGGCACATCTGTACCTATAAAATGATTGATTAAATAATTATTATTAGATAGAATTATTATTGTTATGTTAAAATATTAAATTATACAATATTATTACATGTCACTGTGAACTCATCCATGCTTCTCATAGCAACCTCAGAACATTCTTGAGGATCTTGAGTGCATCACTGGGGGAAAACACTTTTCTGTAGACTTCAGCTTTACATTGCTTTACTGAGAATGACATCCCCATACCATAAACAAGTCATGATGATGCCATTTACCCCCCATCAACACCACAGGACAGCAGTCCCCATGCTGCCAGTCGCCATGGAAACAGGGTTTTCCAACAAACTGTAATCTATTTTGTGAAACTGGTCCAAACAGAGGATACTATAGCTATCCTCTTTGCTCTGAAAATCAGGATATAGTCACCCAAGATGAGGGAGTGGGACGAGCACTGCATCGTAACAATAATAAATAAAAAATGAAATAAAACTGAATTGGATTGAATTTAATAATTTATTAACCCTGAATTTCATGCAACACGGTTCTTGCTGGAGAACATAACAAACTGCTGAACAGTGTTGCTTCACATTTTTTAAGGGATTCCAATGGACCTTTTTTGAATATACAGTAGGTGTCATCTACCTGTCTGAGCCGATTGTTTGCAGTTGCATTTACCAAGAAAGTATGTACCTAAATGACTCCATCTGGTCTATGGGTTTTGAGTATTTCTGGGTTTTTACCTCAATGACTCCATCAGGTCTATGGGCTTTGAGTATCTCTCGTTCTTCCACATCATTTTGTGCCTTATCGCTCTGCACTGTAATTCTTTGATGGACACCTTGGAGTAGAGAAAGTAGTAGCCCTCTTGTCTCACGGTCAGCATCCCGTTCTTGTAGTCCATGCCATCCAGAAAGGCTACCCCCACCTCCGTCCACAGCATAACTCCGTTATCTGTTAGATTGACGTGGGGACCTATAGGAGAGATACAACATAAAAATCATAGTGAGAAAATATCATCTTCAGAGTTTGGCTAATGGACAGTTGTTAACGCGTATTTGTTGACAACCTGAAGGAACTAATAAAGACAACGTCAGACGTCAAAGAAGTGTGTTGACTGACAAGGTAGAGTACAAGATTTGACACAAATATGACTGCATGTATTTATTGTGACATTGAAGATGAACACTAACATAGCCAAAACAATAACAAAAAAAAAGAATGATTTAAGTTAGTTTTGCTGAAATATGGCTTGTGTTTTCAGCCTTTATGGTTTTCTAAGTGTTTGAATGTAGAGTGCGTAAAATCCAATAAAATGTTGTTGGCAACATGATAAGGGCACATATTGTGCATAATATACTATTTACAATTTTACAATGTATTACAAGCTAGCAGAGTTAGGTTTTCAACTTTCAAGGCTTATTTAGTGTGAGATTGACGAAGACTGATCAAACTTTTTGTTGTGACATGAATTTATTTGGATGCTAGCCTATGGCGGGTATGAAGTCAATAATTTTGTGCATCTGGAAAAACAAATAAAATGTCAAATGAACAATACAATACACAACAATACAAATAACTGTGAGACAGAGATTACACTGTTATGGGATCCACAGCTGGCCCTACAGCATGTAAGCCCCGAAGAAGTTTTCCGTATTCCCAGTTCTGATGTGCCCCTCCCCTCCCTCCAGCGTCACGTAGACAGATTCGTTTGCAGACAGGTCGAAGGCCCCACCCAGGTAGCTGTTGGTCACATCTTGGCTCTGGGGTTTGGCACAGCTGTACCTGTAGAATTATTTATTATTGAATTATTTATTAAATAATACTTTTTACATAGAAGTATCATTGTTATGTTAAAGATAATTGTATTAAACAATATTGCTACATCTCGCTGTGAACTGATCCATGCTTCTCATAGCAACATCAGAACATTATCTTGTGTTATTATCTTGAAGTATCTTGTGTGTATCACTACTAAATTAAATTGAATTGAATTGAATAACTTTCTACTAACTAGCATCAGGTCTATGGGCTTTGAGTATCACTAGGTTTTTACCTAAATGACTCCATCAGGTCTATGGGCTTTGAGTATCTCTCGACCTTCTTCATCATCTTGTGCTTTATCGGTTTGCACTGGAATTCTTTGATGGAGACCATGGAGTACACAAAGTAGTAGCCCTTTTGTCTCACGGTCAGCATCCCGTTCTTATAGTCCATGCCATCCAGAAAGCCTCCCCTGTTCTCTGTCCACAGCATAACTCCGTTATCCGTTAGATTGACATGGGGGCCTATAGGAGAGATACAACATAAAAGTTACAGTGAGAAAATAACATCTTCAGAGTTTGGCTCATTTAATACAAATTGCGCTTTTCGACCCCCTAATGGACAGTGGTACACGTGTATTTGTTGACAAGCTGAAGGATATGAAACTAACAAAGGCAGACGACAAAGAAGTGTGTTGACTGACAAGGTAGAGTACAAGATTTGACACAAATATGACTGCATGTATTTATTGTGACATTGAAGATGAACACTAACATAGCCAAAACAATAACAAAAAAAAGAATGATTTAAGTTAGTTTTGCTGAAATATGGCTTGTGTTTTCAGCCTTTATGGTTTTCTAAGTGTTTGAATGTAGAGTGCCTAAAATCCAATAAAATGTTGTTGTGCATAATATACTATTTACAATTTTACAATGTATTACAAGCTAGCAGAGTTAGGTTTTCAAATTTCAAGGCTTATTTAGTGTGAGATTGACGAAGACTGATCAAACTTTTTGTTGTGACATGAATTTATTTGGACGCTTTGTGCATCTGGAAAAACAAATAAAATGTCAAATGAACAATACAATACAGAACAATACAAATAACTGTGAGACAGAAATGACACTGTTAAGGTTACATACTACGTTGCCCTCTTTCCTAAATAATAAGCAGGGATGTTCATGATGAAAAACTAGCGAGTCAACAGCTATCCAAACACGACCAAACATCAAGCAAGAGCAACATAAGAACGTAGTTAGACAGCTAATAAGTTATTACTGACTAGTCCCCCCAAAAAAAGGCCAGCTCGGTATCTGACTTGCATCCTTTTGGAACTTTTAGCTCTTGACAATGACTAAAAGCCAGTGCCTGTGTGTGTGTTTGTGTGTTTGTAGGTGTGTGTGTGTGTGTGTGTGTGTGTGTGTGTGTGTGTGTGTGTGTGTGTGTGTGTGTGTGTGTGTGTGTGTGTTTGTGTGTGTGTGTGTGTTAACCCCACCTTTCAGTGAAGCAGCAGGCTTTCTCTCTGGGAAAATGTCATTGGTTTCTACAAAAGGGAAACAAAAATGCAGAAATTCAGTATGGACTAGAAAAGGAACAATACAAATGTTGTTGGCAACATGATGAAGACACGTATTCTGCATAATATATAAATTAAATACATTTTACCATTTATAATATACAAATTTAAAAAATGTCTGCTGCCGTATTGTATTGGTAGGTGTCTTAGGTCCATACATAAATAAAATGTGGTTGAGTGTCTGTGTGACAGACTGACATCACTACATCACTGACAGCGAGCCTGGCTCTTTGGCACTGTGGTCATTTGTAAGGTTATAGCCCCATAGATCCGAGTTCAAGTGAATGTGTGTTTGTATGCATGTGAGTCTATATGTACGTATGTTTTTGTCTATATGTATGTGAGTTATGATTGTGTGTGTGTGTGAGAGAGAAAGAGTTTGTGTGTGGGTATGTGTATGTTTCTGTGAGTTATGAGTGTGTCTGTGTATATTTGTGTGTGTCTGCGTGCGTGCGTATGCGTGTTTGTGTGTGTGTGTTTGTTTGTGTGTGTGTGTGTCTGCAAGAGTGAGTGCGTGCATGTTTGTGTTAGCCACACCTTCTAGATGAGCGGCTGGCGTCGCGTCATTGGGGATGCCTGTGTAATTGGGAATGCCTGTGTAAACATGGACAAGGGAATTATTTCAAACCGTATATATAGGCTGGACCTGTAAGAATACGTCCCTGAACGTGTCTATGTGTATTAATCTGATCTTTCAGAGAAGCAGGCTTTTCACAGACAGAGGGAAATGTTTCTGTTCAATGTAGCTCAAATAGAAAACACTGCCTGTTATTCACGGAGCCCAACCTCAGTTTATGTGTGAGAAACATGATGACCTTTATACTTCCTCTCAGATCTTTCACCTGTAAACTAACTGAAATGAGAACAGTGGTGAGAACAATGGTCGCGTCATTTACCATAAGAGCAGTTCACCCCCTGTAGACCAACAGGAAACACCCAGTTTTGCATCCATGAGAAGGATCACACACACACACACACACACACACACACACACACACACACACACACACACACACACACACACACACACACACACACACAGCAGAGAACTAACTGCCAACTGCTACTTCCCATCTTAGGACACATTTTGTTTGAATGAATCATTTCCTTTGATGTAAAACTTTTGCTGAATATATAAATATACAAAATGATTTAATGGTGATTACTTAATGTTTGATTTATTCTCCACTATCTATGGATGGTGGAGGTTGGCAAAATAACTTAATTGAATGTAATGCACAGATACCTGCAGCGGCGTTGCTGGAGACTGTGAAGCTTATAAGGTGATAGATGCAGCAGGCCTGCAGCATTATTAGCCCACACAGGGCCCCGACCACCAGCCGTTGCAGCAGCGCCTGCCTCTTCTCCAGGCTCCTCCAGCGAGCGTCGTCAGTCGGGGCGCAACTCAGATGAACCCCTGCCTCAGACGTGGACAGAGGTATGGAGTCAGTATCATTAGCTGCCATTAAGATGTTTCTCTGTTACTAATAAAACTACTGAAGTCCTGAGGTCCTTTGTGTGCATGTGCGTGTGTGTGTGTGTGTGTGTGTGTGTGTAACCTCTGGAGTGTGCATGTGCGGAAGTGATGCTTTTTTTGAGCTGTAACGGATACAGCTAAGGGTTAGCCCCTTCAAAAAGCTCCTCCCTTAGTCTTACACAGTATATTGAGAGGGGAACATTGGGCTGGTTTACTGAGTCATTTCCATCACCAAATGATGAATTCTTTATTGGTTTATCATTAAATGAAATTTGCTTTGGGTCAATGAAATGCTTTGGCTGTGGGAGACCAGGCCATGTTAAACAGGACTGTCCCATGTCAAAGCATCGCTACCGTGGTCAAAGCTGAGTGGCTAGCTTGCTCTTATTTTCACCGCTCTGGTCACGTTGTCTGCGGGGCATGTATCTGTGCCGTCAGTAACTGGACCTGTTCTCACCGAACACACCTGAATCAGTGATTTCACCACCATCCATCAAATAAAGGGGTGATGATGGAGACAAGCAGGTACGGACAGCCTTTGGAACTGATGTCAGTAAGGTAAACTGTCTCAACCAACAGCCAGCGATCCAGACATGCAATAGACACAATATACGAAGCGCTTATGGCAAATATGACTCATTGTTGCTGTTGTTGTTGGCCTTCTCACTCCCTAGTGTAGCATAGGTCATCGAGCTACCTGGTCGGGGCCTTCCGCCTGTCTGCAAACGACTCCATCTACGTGACGCTGGAGAAAGTGGAGGGGCACATCAGACCTGGGACTACAGAAAACTTCTTAGGGGCTTTCATGCTGTAGGGCCAGCTGTGAGCCAAGATGGAAATGGGACTTCCAGTGCGGTGGCGGTGATTTGGGTGGCAGTGGTAACTGGACACGGGCAAATAGGCCTCTTCTGGACTTTCATGCTCAGTTATCTTTTGTCATCTGCGGAGTCTGATTTCCTCCTTTGTATTGAATAAGGTTGGTTGGCCCATTTCAGCATTTTGATGTGTTATGCGTACAGCTGCCTATGGCAACATTTTAATCTACGTGTATCTCGACAAACACATCTTTCTGAAAATTCACCACCTGAGATAGGTTAGCATCCAACCCTGCATGCAGTTTTCCATTCTCTATGAGACCCTAAATTGTATGTTCACAGAGGTATTATGAGCACGTTTGTCACAGTTTTCCATTATCCGATCTTGTGTTGACCTGACTTCCCCAGTGCCTTAAGTGGTAGGCCTAGCAGGTACTTTCTCTGCAACTGAACCACATTCGCTTGTCTTTTAATGGAGAAAACCTCATTTAAATCCCTTTTTTTATCACATTGGTAGTATCAGCCATCGGAGGGCTCTTTAACTTTTCCATAGTAGAACATAGGGTGGTTGTTTTGGCCAGATAGAGCGGGCTGGATTTCCTTTCACTTAGCACAGTGGAAAATACATGTATCCACCCGCAGCATGGTGTCAAAGGCTACACTTAACCCAATGGCAGAGGAATATTTTAATATCTCTTTTGTAGCTTTATTTGCTATTACTATTTCTGTTCAACTATTGACTTCATGGAAGTACAACTATGGCAAAGTTGATTGACATGTGCATGCATATGAATATTATGTGTTTTTTTTCTGTCCGTCACTGATCTGACTACAATACAAAGCTTTTTCTCTCTAATAAAATGACAGGAACACAAACTGATTTTGTGTATTTACTTACTCTATCAATCAAGAAGACATTCGGCAAAGATGTTGTGGAGAAAATATGTATAAAGATAAATATGTGTGTGTGTGTGTTTGTATTTATTGGTGTATTACATTCTTAAAACAAACACCTAAACACTGATCAGAGAGTTCACAGACACGATTTGTCAGGATAGCACTAGCGAGAGAGATTTCAACCCCCACCCTAAGTAGCGACTAATGGTGAAGTAGAGACACAGTAAAGTAGAGATTCCTCTGGAAGTACTGATGAAATCCAAGAGGTGAGTTGGCACGCAGCTGAGTAGGAACTTGCACATTTCTTAAAAAATAAATACAAATATAATTCCTTCTTATCGCGTGTCTAAGGTTGACCCGACCCATGAACTACACCGGGAGTTGTTGTGAAAGTCTTTGATAATGGATAATTCATTTTAAGGCCCTTACATTGTTGGGGACCGTGCAGCTTTGGATTCAGCAGATGCAGCAAGCCTCCAGCGTGACTTCACTCAGGGCCCTACACAACCAGCTGCGGCCTCTAGCCCTTCTTCAAGCCTCCAGTCTGACTCCACACAACCAGCTGCAGCCTCTACCAGCGAGGCACATTATTCCGTGGGTGGAAGAGGGGTTCTTGATGAGCCTCTGTCAGAGACATAGGTGTGGGTATTGGGGTATGGCATGTCATCAGCAGACATGCCAGCATTTCATGCCAAGCGCTTCATTTTTTACTCTTATATACAGTAGGCTCATTCTAACACCATTTGTTGTTTTAGCTGAGCTCCAAAGCCTGTATGACAAGTCAACTTAAATGTATTAAGTTTATTGAAATTGAATGAAAAAATAAATGCTAAAGGTTAAAATGTTCCTTTTGTGTAACCTACAGGCCATTAACAAATAGGCCTTTTGGATATAGCTTAGTCTATTTGCCTTTCACAATGTATATGTGCACATACACAAGCCAGCAATCACTGTGATGTCATTTGAATGTAACAGGCAGAGAGAAAAAAATGCATGCACCTATATTAAGCACGGGTCTGACCTACTTGTCGACTCAAGAGTAAACCCTCATCCCTTATAAATAACATTATAAACAGCTTATTACAGGCTGTGTTTATAAAGCGACTATAGAAGTCGATTCACTGCGGCTTTCAACCATTGGATGAAGGACGGACACTCGGTATATTTTGATTGGTTGATTTCCCGTTAGCGAGGAGAGCTCCTTTAACCAATCGGGTGGTAATAAAAAGTTACGGTGGGCTAGGAGGACATTGCGATGCTGCTGAGTATTAGCTGGGTATCTGGCTAGCACAATGTCGCATAACCTTTGACAACAGCCAACTACAATACAGCAGAAACTCTTCGTTATGAATTCCCATCAAGGGGGTGGCCTTAGGTTTTCACCTAATTGTCTTATTATCTCTGTAGTTATTGTGTTTTTCACGAAAACGGTCCTCGGTTTCAGCCCGAACCTAGATAGTGAGTTTACATTTCTGCTGCCTGCAGGAAGAACAGAATGCTTCTTCCAAACCGCAACGAAAAATGGCTCTATGGAAGTTGAATACCAGGTAAGTTAAGTCTGTTTAACACTTAAAGTTAACCTTTTTGTTTTACCAGTGTGCTAAGATGCTTTGTTTTATGACTACGAGCCAAGACCCAGCTAACGTAACCTGTGAAATTAATTGATAACGACAAAATCACCTCTGCATCGAATAAAGTTATTGACTAAGTTAGCTGATAGCTAACTAATCAAAAGTCCTACGTAACGTAACAGCTTGATGGATGTTTAATTTAACCTTTCCTGGCTTCTAGGTTGTGAGCTAGCTGTTAAGCTAACGGTTAGTTATGTTAGCGGGCAATCATTCTTACAGACATTAAAGTGTTCAGTCATTGCTAAGTTGCTAGCATGCAAGTTATATTAGGTAGTTAACGTGGCACTTTTATGTCAAAGCTTAATTGGGTAGATCGTATCTAGCTCTTTATTCAGCTCTGATATTAGCACTTGCATTTATGTGGGTATTAGTGGATGTTTTGCCGACTTAGGGGAGTTTGTAATATGTCAAGGAACAGTTAGCTAACATTTTAAAAGCTGTTCAAGACCAGTTGTTCTGCCGAAGATTGAAGCTTGTCAACCGCAAGACCTGTCAGTGTCATGTAGGCCATAGGCTAGCTCTCAGAAAGGGCCTAGAAATTGACTTCCGTTCCAGTATCCTGGGAAATACTTTTTTTTTTGTTTTTTATCAAGTACAATAGTTAAACTTCTTCCACAAAAAGTTCCACAAGCAGGAATTTTGCAGTTAGTGAGTAAATCGCCTTTTGAAGTTGGAAATGTATGAAAGTATGGACATAAACTCAGCACAAAAAGTAGGGAAACTTACTTTTGTTTGGTAGATTATTTCTTTGCTGTATGAATGCTTCTTGGCAATACATCTTATACCGTTGGAAAGCCTACTTTCTTCCCTTTCCGATGGTGCCACATTTGTAAGGAACAAGCATTCATAGGATGAGCTGCAGAGCTGAGTTTGTGGGTTGCGCCCATGAAAAATGTGCCAGAATAAACTGAAACTAAGGAAATTTGGTGTTTGGTAGATTATTTCTTTGTTGTAACAACGCTTCTTGGCAATGAACCATATACCATTGGAAAGCCTGTTTACTCACCTTTCAAATGGTGCCACATTTGCAAGGAACAAGCATTCGTAGGATGAGCTGCAGAGCTGAGTTTGTGGGTTGCGCCCACGAAAAGTTTGCCAGTATAAGCTGTTTGGCAAATGTTTCACCAGGCGCAAGAAGCTCACCATGGGGTGTAATTTTTCACATACCACATTTCAGATTAGACTATATAAGCCCCTTAACTGATATTAAGATAAGTTCCAAATAATTTCTTATACCTTCAATGGAATCAAATAAAACATATACCAATATTGTCGTCACGCCCCTGTCTAGGGCTTTTAGGACATGACAAAACGAAAATGAAATGGACGGACAACGGAATAAAAATAATCATTTATTTACAAAAATAGAAAACACACACACCACACACACATGAGAGAGCTGCTGCTCTCTGATCCCTCCCCCTCTGATCCCACACACACTCACACACCACACAAACATACACACTCACACAAAACACACACACACACGAGAGAGCTGCTGCTCTCTGATCCCTCCCCCTCTGATCCCACACACACTCACACACCACACAAACATACACACTCACACAAAACACACACAGACACGAGAGAGCTGCTGCTCTCTGATCCCTTCCCCTCTGATCCCACACACACTCACACACCACACAAACATACACACTCACACACACAAAACACACACACACACGAGAGCTGCTACTCTCTGATCCCCCCCACACACACACTCACACAAACACACATACTCTCTCTCACACACACACACACACACTCACACAAAACACACACACACACACACAAACACACATGTAATCCAGGTGCAGGGCCAGACTCCCCGATCTCCAACTCCAGCTACAGCTGCGCACCAACCCACCTACAAGACACAAGGCAAAACAGAAAACACATTTGTTACGACCCTGTGGGTCATCCATTGTAATCACAATGTACCACAAATTTGATCATCATAAACGATTAAGCGCTCCAGAATAGCCTACTCACGCTAAAGTGTATCATCAGCAGAGTACAATGTGTGTAGGAGGTCTTTTGGTTTTTGGTCTAGTCTTGAAGTCACATGCTCTGGGCTGTAAGAGCCATTGTCTGTTTCTGAAGATCCTAGGTCACTTTCTGTAGAGTGTAATTCCTCAAAAACAGACCCAGTTGAAAGCGTTTCAACATACACAAGTTCACTCTTATTTCTCAGAGATGGCCGATGAAAGGTGATCTGAGGATAGTCTGCTTGAATCCTTGACTTTAGCTGGTCATTCCTGAAATTAAAAACTGAACTTAACTTAATTCTATTAATCCCCTGCATTTAACCCATCCGGGAACTATGGCTATTTCTAGTATTCCTACTACACCCGGAGCAGTGTGCTGCCACCGAGGCCTTGGGCCTTGCTCAAGGGCACCTCATCAGCGTCTCAGGTGGAATTTGAACCTGCAACCCTTCGGTCCAGCCAATTTCTTAACCACTAGACCACTGATGCCCCTAAAAAGTACTGGTAAGTGTGATTGACAACAATTTCGTGCTGGTGAATGAGATTTCAAAGAAAAAAACAATAGAGAGTTCTGAAATTCCCAGATCAAGGCTCATTCCTACAGAATTGCATTAATGATCCTCCATTGTGTTTTGGATTAGGAGCTTTTTTTTCTTGGTCCCACAAGTTCATTATTCAGTCCAAAACAAAATCTTACAATTGAGGGTCTTTGCAGAGGGGGGCTTTTTTCCCAAGCCAAAAATCAAAATCATATTCAATAGCAAAAATATTTCTTTACTACTATTCAGTTAGGTATATTCAGTAATACCCTCAGAAATACAATTATGTGTACCTGTAATTGGAGGCATCCAATGACTCATGTTTCTGCACAATTTTCTTGAAGGTCTTTAGAAGGCTAGTCATCCGAAGAACTTCTTGGTTGTCCAAAATCCTCTTCACAATGACAGTATCACAGAATACCTTGTATGAGGCATCAAATAATGACCTTCTCCCACTGTAAAATGCATTAAAGAATGAAGATTAGTTTGCAAGGAAATTACACTAGTCAATAATTAAAGCATTATCTAAGGAAAATAAGAGCCACCTAGGATAAATGTTAAGATTCAGTGCCTTGATTGAAATTGAAATATTTCATAAAAATTCCCTCAGCAAAGTTGAATTCAATCAGGTATAAGTTCACATTCTTAAAAAAAATGTTTTGGGGATAACATTTCTCATTAATACAAACCTTCCTGTTTCAGATTGAGTCTTAGAAAGGAATCTAGTATACGCTCTGTAGCAGTCATAGTGATACCTGGCCTCCACTGCTACACAATCTTTCCCACGTATCTGAATCAAAATACTCTCATCATGCTTCAGCTCTGCTGCCTCGCGTAGTCGCCCTGAACATTTTGATGTAAATTCAATGAGGACTAAGCCGACTATTAAAACAAGAACTTGAATAAAACATGTAGTAGAGACAATAGGGGTATGGACTAGGCTAGCAGTCAATTCAATCATAATGCTTTTAAAGTATGCTGGTAAGCCTAAATATGACTCACTCACTTACAAGAAACAAGTATACATCACAAGTTTTGATCTATTTTTGAAAGGATTTATATCGTATTTTGAATGTGAAGGGAAACATTTTTAAAATGTACACAGTAGTAAACATAAACCTCAGTAGGCTACAAACACTGCAATATGAGACTGAAACTACGAGAGAGTCCAAGAATGTATTACACTAAGTTTACTACCGCAGTTTTCTGTTTTTGCTTTGGCCAATTTATCCTTCACTCTCGTTCCTCTGACTGTTGTAAATCTTTCCTTTTTCTTGCAGATCAAACAGACTTCAGGAAGTATTGCTGAAGATCCCTGCATTTCTGTTTTCGAACGCAATCTCTTAGGGGAAGGACCTGCACTGTCTGGAAATAACAATGAACATGATGGCATGTCCCAATAATATTTTTAATTCGATTTTTCCTATATAATATGGCATAGTTAGGCTAGTCATACAGAAATGCTGTTTTACTGGTTATGACTGAGGCTTCGCCTGTTATTGACAAAAAACGTGCAGAAAATATAAATTGAGGCCTACTCACCAGTACAACCTGACTTCTGTTTCTCTAGTCTCTCCTTGGCATGGAACAGCTGTCTTTTATCAGTAAATCGTTTGTAGCAGGAGGGATGATAGCAGGGGAGTGTTTCCAGTTCACAGTATTCACTGTCCAACATGTGTACAATTGGCAACACGGCGTTGTTCTCTCTCCCTTTCAGCGATATCCACTCTTTTGCGATCTTCCTGAATGTGTCCCATCTTGTTCGAGTTAAAACGCAGGTATTTTCGTCACAATTCTCTAAAATATGCATACAGCAAGCAGGATTTTCCTCTGAACGCAACCGCTTTCGACTGGGCGTCGCCATCTTTGTTTACCAACAGACCGCGACTCACTCACATCACAAAGTAGTAATCGTGATCTCTCATTGGTCGGAACTGGATCAGTGACGCTTAACACTCACGTGAATCATACCGCGGCAGATAAGGTAGTTCGATATTCAGAGTCAAAATGCAAAATAAATACAGGATTTCAGCGTGTGGAAACTTCATGTAAGCAGGATGGTGTAGTACACTTTCAGAATACGTTGAGATATTTTATTTCCCATAATACTGGAACGGAATGATACAATAGAAAAGCTAGCCTATGGCCTAATGCGCATGGCTTGCATTTAGCCTGCATTGGAGTAAAATAAGATAAATAATCTTTTATTAATCCCGTTAGGGAAATTCAGGTGTCATAGCAGCAAGATCATGAAGTGATTAAAAGGGACAGAAATGGGATCAAACATACACATAAAACATTAATACATTTAAAACAGTCCAGCGTCCTCCAACTCGCCGTTTCCGGATAATGTAACGTTAGCCGTATTTTGTGTTTGCTGTATGGGTGTGTTCCTGTTTGCCTAGTACACGCTTGACTCAAGTAATAGCTTAATCTTAAAGTGCTGGTCAGTTGGTTATGATTAACATCCTGTTGTTCATCCTAATACCTAGACAATGATGTTTATCAAGCAGGTTGGCCCCCTTCTCTCTCGCTCTCTCTCTCTCTCTCTCTCTCTCTGGCTCTCTCTCTGTTGGTTAAGGTTAAGGTTAAGGTGAGGCATTTTGCAAAGTGATTTTATCCTATCAGTTCAGCAGCAGCAGTTGTGACTGAGTAGTTGCAAGTACCAGTTGAGTCGCCTTCACTTCACGCTCTGATGAGTCAGTGACGGATGTCCTGCAGCAGATCTGTTTCCATAGTTAGTGCGCACACCATATGTCAGAGGATTGAGGAACGAGTCCACCTCTAAAGAGTCAGTACAACAATTAAAATGAACATACAAATAAAAACACCAGTCCATAACACTGGTAGGTAGGATGTGCGTCTTGAGGAGATAATCACTCCACTTGAATAAAGATTTAGATGTGTAATATGTGCATAAAGGATGTAAGCCAAGTATAGGATGTCTTATGAGGCTGGGCAGGGTTTCTGATTGTGTTTGTGGCTGTTGTGCAGGTGCAGGTGTATTTAAAATTTATATACATCACCTTTATGTGTTTTTTATGTTGTTTTACTGTTATGGGGGAAGTATATGCAAATACACATTAAGTCATTCGTGTGTGTGTGTTTGTGTGTGTGTGTGTGTGTTTGTGTGTGTGTGTGTGTCTGCATGTGTGTGTGTGTTGATTAGATCATTGCAGGCGCAGGCATGGATGTGGACTTCACCATCCTCTCTCCGCACGGCTACGAGCTGATCTCAGAGTTCCGGCGCTCTGACGGCGTCCACACGTGAGTACCTCTACACCTGCCTCTGTGAGCCTCCATCCGTAAGTCCTATTGGCTGGATAGTCCCTATACATATAAAACAACATATACAGTATATATATAATGTTATATATGGCAGTGGCTCAACAGCAGGACGCATCCCAGCATTAATCAGGTAGACAGTATGTGGAAAGACACATTTCTTAGATGTCTAATCTGGTGACACAATTGTTTTCTTGTTTCCTCATCCTCCTCCTTTTTCTTCTTTTTTTCCCATTTCCTTCCTCTTCCTCCTCCCTCTCCCTCCTCTTCTAATGTTTAGTGTGGAGCCCACTGAAGAAGGAGACTACCAGATCTGCTTTGACAACAGCTTCAGCCGCTTCTCGGAGAAGATGATCTTCTTCGAGGTCATCCTGGAGGTGCCTGCCGTCGACGAGGGCGGGGACGACGAGTGGGCGGGCCTTGGGGAGCCTGAGAGCCTATTAGAGTACAAACTGGAGGATATCAGGGTGAGCGCTCCGCCCCCCTCCCACACCACTCACGAATCAGAAGGCCTTCATCCATAAAGCAGTGTACCGGCAATGTGTAGCTCTTTTGAGGCACTCATGTCAGTCATTTCAAGTTCAGTTCAGTTCAGTTCAGTTCAGTTCAGTTCAGTTCAGTTCAGTTCAGTTCAGTTCAGTTCAGTTCAGTTCAGTTCAGTTCAGTTCAGTTCAGTTCAGTTCAGTTCAGTTCAGTTCAGTTCAGTTCAGTTCAGTTCATCATTCACTGGCATGATGAGACACAGCTTGCGGTGCCAATGCATTCAACAGTGTTAGATTGGAACTTCATAAACACATAAAATATTGCTTTGAGAAGGTAAAGGTTTATAAAAATATAACATATAAAGACTAAACCAGTCCTGTTCTCCATTCAGCGTCAAGCCTCACTGTTGTTTTCTCTCTCTCCCTCCCTCTCTTGCCATCCCTCTTTCTCTCTCCCTCTCTCCGTCCCTCTCTCTCCCTCCCCTACTCTCTTTATCCCTCTCTCTCCCCCTCTCTCTTTCCCCCTCCCTCTCTCGCTCTCTCCCTCTCCTTCTCTCCCTCTCCTTCTCTCCCTCCCCTACTCTCTTTATCCCTCTCTCTCCCCCTCTCTCTTTCCCCCTCCCTCTCTCGCTCTCTCCCTCTCCTTCTCTCCCTCCCCTACTCTCTTTATCCCTCTCTCTCCCCCTCTCTCTTTCCCCCTCCCTCTCTCGCTCTCTCCCTCTCCTTCTCTCCCTCCCCTACTCTCTTTATCCCTCTCTCTCCCCCTCTCTCTTTCCCCCTCCCTCTCTCGCTCTCTCCCTCTCCTTCTCTCCCTTCCCTTCTCACTCTATCCCCCTCTCTCTCTCCCTCTGTCCCTCTCTCTCTCTCCCTCCGTCCCTCTCCCTCCCTCCCCTACTCTCTTTATCCCTCTCTCTCCCCCTCTCTCTTTCCCCCTCCCTCTCTCGCTCTCTCCCTCTCCTTCTCTCCCTTCCCTTCTCACTCTATCCCCCTCTCTCTCCCCCTCTCTCTTTCCCCCTCCCTCTCTCGCTCTCTCCCTCTCCTTCTCTCCCTTCCCTTCTCACTCTATCCCCCTCTCTCCGTCCCTCTCTCTCCCTCCCCTACTCTCTTTATCCCTCTCTCTCCCCCTCTCTCTTTCCCCCTCCCTCTCTCGCTCTCTCCCTCTCCTTCTCTCCCTTCCCTTCTCACTCTATCCCCCTCTCTCTCCCCCTCTCTCTTTCCCCCTCCCTCTCTCGCTCTCTCCCTCTCCTTCTCTCCCTTCCCTTCTCACTCTATCCCCCTCTCTCTCCCCCTCTCTCTATCCCCCTCTCTCTCTCCCTCCGTCCCTCTCCCCCCCTCTCAGGAGTCTATGGACTCTGTTCACCGGCGTCTGGAGCGTAGTCGTCAGATGCAGACGGCGCTGCGGGCCCACGAGGCCCGGGACCGCTACGTGCTGGAGGACAACCTGTGGCGCGTGTCCTTCTGGTCCTGCGTCAGCCTGCTGGTCATGCTCGCCGTGGCGCTCACGCAAGTCTACACCGTCCGCCGCCTCTTCGAAGACAAGAGGAGGGTGTGCACGTAGACGGAGGAGCAGAAGGGCCATTTAGTTGGATTTCAACAATCAGTCTTTACCATCTTTCTTCCTCTCTATTATTTCTCTCCCGCTCATTCTTTCCTCTCTCTTTCTCCCCCCTCCCTTCTTCTCCCTCTCTGTCCTCTCAGCTGTCCGTAGACGTCTGATCAGTCTTTTCCCTCCTTCTCTCTCTCTAATTCCTGTGCCCTCAGTCTCACCCCTTGTCTGCTACTTTTATTCACTCTGTCTTTCTTTCTCTCTCTTTCTCTCTCACTCACTCTCTCTTTTCTTTTTTGTCACTCCAACAATTTGCCAGAGGACTACCTGTGCCAGTTTTGCTGCCCGTCTATTTGAGTAGTGGCGAGAGAAAGGAGCCAATCAGTTGCCCTCTTGCAACCACCTCAGCCAATCACAAAGGATGGACAGAGCAAGCGAGAGAGAGAGAATAGAAAAGAGAGAGAAACAGAGGAAACAGAGGGAGAAGAGAGAGAGAGAGAAACAGAGTGGGCGATAAAGGGTTGATAAATATATAGAGTTGAGGAGTAAAGGTGTGTCTGTGAGATGGAGAGAGAGAGAGAGAGAGAGTGAGCGAGAGATATCATGTGTTTCTGAAGTGTGAATATGGAATGGTTAGGTTGGTTCAATGCAGTGCCTTTATTTCCTAGGTAGTTTTGCTGTACTGAGTAGCAAGGCCACTGTAAGCGTGAGGCTTTGGCCTGAGCGCCGCCATGTTGGCTCAAGGCCAGTGAATCCTCTTGCTGTAGTGTTCCTTGTTTACGTGGCCTTTTGCCTCACTAGTCATCGTGCTTTTAAACAGCTACGCAGGTTTTTGTGTGTTTTTGTTGTTGTTTTAAGGCAATCCTACATGAGGGATGGAATTTGTGTGTGTGTGTGTGTGTGTGTGTGTGTTTTCAGTGGCGGGGGGGGGCGGGGTTGATATTTCATGTAATATTTCGGCTTCAATCAATCATGGTACCTAATTTTACGAGATTTGGGGGAGAGGGGTTATTTGTTTAACCGCACAAACAATTGTTTTCTCCCACGGACTTCATTCGGTACTTGTTTCTTAATCACCATTGCCACCACAGCGACTTTTCTACTTGCCTGCAACAGGCTGCAGGGGACAGGAAGTTGATGGCGGGGTTGCTCTTGACAACATCATGTGATTAGAGTTTCAGACACGTCATCAGAGCCTGCCTTGCCTTCCTCGTGTGGTAGAGAGAGCAATGGTGTTGTTTACATCAATTCACATTTTAAAGTGTGTGTGTGTGTTTTTATGATTGTGTTAATATTGACAAAAGGGAGATGAGTATCAGTGTGAAATGCATAAATAAATATAAAAACATATATATATGTATGTTTGTGTGTGTATATGAACGTATCATATATATATATATATACATCATATATGCATATGGTGATACAGATGGATTTTTTTTTTAAGAGTTTACTTTTTACAAAAAATAAACAAAATGAAATGAACCCAAGACATACTTATTTGCCTTTTGGCTGGCTTGTAATTGCTTGATTTAAACTTCTCGTGTTGGAAAAAGAAAATCACAGTTACACAAAGCACTAGATGTGGGAACAGTTGTTTTTTTGTTTTTGACAGAAGAGAAGGCATTTCTTGAGTGTAGTTTATCCCTTTACTATGTAAAGACACATTTTCCTGAGCATGACATCTGGCCATTTGTACGTTTGTTTAGATCATTTGAACATCATGAGAAAGAAATTCTGAGTTGGGGTCTTTTTCTTCTGTTCTGACTGACAATTGTTTTGCTAAAGAGCAGGCAAAAGATGAATTAGTTCATCTTGAATGTAGTGCGTCACTGAAGAGCACGTCCGTCTCAGGAGCAGTATTTCCTGTGTGGTGAGAGACGCACTCAGAAACAGGAAGAGGGTGGGCAGACAGACTGACTATATGCATGGTGTCGGTCAAACAGTAGTCATCATAGAAATAGGAATATTCTGGACTTGAAACCATGCAACATCCATGCTTGGTGTTTTTCACATGATCCAGACAAGTCATCAATAACCCAAAGGGCCCTGAACATATTGGCTCTGCCATTTTTTTTAAGGATTCATTCAGAAGGGATATTTATCAAAATATTTATCTTGCTTGATCTATCTTCATGCCTTTGTCCTCTATTTCTACACATAGACAAACCTGTAGGCAGAGATGGGCAGTATTTCAATTACTTGTATTTGAAATACTAGTTAATTTGCTTTTGAGTATTTTGTAATTTGTATTTGATAGGGCCGATAAAAAATCGAATGTAATTTGTATCAAAATACTTTAGAGTGGAGTAATTTTGTATTTAAAATACTCAAATTACTTTCTCCAGTGTTTAGGCAGAAGGAGATTTTTTTTTACTGTCGGATTCTACCACGAGACCATCTGATCTGCCTCTGAATGTCATTGTCATCAGTCAATTTGCCAAAAGTGTTGCTTCTTCTGGCACTCCGCGCCGCATTGCATAGAGGCAGGGGCCCGGGCGCACATGAGACTCTTATTAAAGATCTCAGCCTACTATAAACGTTGTTGAGACTCTAACTAAAGATCTTAATCATTCTCACAGAGACAAACAAATAGCTACACGGTCATATCTGTGTGATGTCACATGTGGGCGCCAATGTTGTCAAAGATAATCTGTAACTTGTGGAAGTTGTATTGTTAAACGGTGAGTACTTTGGTAGATTAAAGTGTAAACTTTGAATACAAATGCTAGTACAACTTCTATACGTTATCTGTAATTTGTGAGTTTGCGGTGGTAATATAAGTTGGATTCGTAAAACGTATTTTAGGAAATAAATGACATTGCTTGACGTGTAGCTATTTGTCTCTGTTTTGTTACCGACTTTCAACTTAATTCAAATTTCAACAACGTTTATAGTAGGCTACGTGTATTGTTTTTTCTCTGTGAGAATGAGTAAGATCTTTAGTAAGAGTCTCAACAACGTTTATAGCAGGCTAAGATCTTTAAAAAAGAGTCTCATCGGTGCGGAGTGCCAGATCGCGTCCTAGGTGAGGCGCGCCTCATCCACAAAGTGGAGCGTCTCGCCCAGGCGCGGAGTGCCAGACCCGCGTCCTAGGTGAGGCGCGCCTCATTCACAAAGTGGAGAGTCTCGCCCAGGCTCAGAGTGCCAGATCGCGTCCTAGGTGAGGCACGCCTCATTCACAAAGTGGAGCGTCTCGCCCAGGTGCGGAGTGCCAGACCCGCGTCCTAGGTGAGGCGCGCCTCATTCACAAAGTGGAGAGTCTCGCCCAGGCGCGGAGTGCCAGATCGCGTCCTAGTCCTTACCTGGCAATTACGTATGACGAAAGCACGCTGGGGATAGCTCTCCTGGAAGCCATAGAGATTGCAATGAGAGCCCTGTCGTGGCGGTTACAAACATGAAAAAAAGGATACGGAACCACTGACATGGGCCCGTCATAATAGCCTGCACCTGGCCCCGTGGTTACTACATTACGCCACTGAATAGCCCAAACCTGAATGTTGTGCTATACCAAATTGTGAGAAAACTGAAAATTCAGAAAAAGTATTTCCTGTATTTTAAAAATACAAAATACATGTATTGTATTTTGTTACATTTTCTGGCAACAGTATTTTATATTTTATTTTGATACAAAATACAAAATACCCCTCAAATAAATGTATCAAAATATCTCTGCCTGTAGGCTAACATCGTTCCTCCTCTGTCTTCCCTTTAGTCCTGTCGTAGTCGTGTTGTTTGATGCCCTCTACTGGCCGTTTACAGTAAGTGTCAGGGTGAAGTATTTGCAGTCTAGGTTGAAGGTGAATCCGTCAAGATGAACAATTACTGTAAAAAGGCACTGACAGCATGTTGTCATGGCTTTCCATTACGTGGACATAAAGCCAACATTCTGCACCTCAAAATGTGTCACAAGAGAAAGTGATCACCGTTGTAGAATTATAACGTCCACACTTGCATACTCTGGATATGGTTTCATATGAAAAAAAAAAGAGGAAAAAAAACGCACACAAAAGAATAAACAAAGCAAGTAATACCTTTTATTATGGATGATTTGGAAAAGGCCTCTGTTCCACATTATTCACAGCCCAAAAGAACACATTTAGGTGTGGATTTATATTTCTTGTCAGTTAACTTTGGGCAGTGTTCATGTAATTCAGTGACTGATCTCACCTCGATTTGATTTCTGGTGTGCGGTTCTGTACAATTTATGTGGACAGCATAAAATACCCACCAGTAACAAATCAGAACAGCTTATTTATTCATTACTAGGCCCTATGTGTTTGTTAAAGCTAGGAAATGTCAATAATTGGCCCAACAGGATGAATGACAAGTGCAAAGTACATGAACAAACTCAGTGATGACCAGTTCAAGCATCATACAGTCGTACTAGTCCATGCCAGGTCACAATCACAAGTGTGTTACAATAAGAATGTGCAATTTGGTGACTATAATACAAATTCAAAAATCACAAAGATGTATTACATATTTTTCCTCAAACCCATCACATGATCAAATGCACATATTTACATATTTTTATTTACAGACACTCACAATATAAATTATTCACAAACATGCTCACAAAAACACTTATCTAAGCAAAAGACCTGAAACCCAAGAGGTACATCCTGGCATGTCACACTGAAGTAGGCCACTATAAATAGAGGATGACACCCGAGTTAGTCTGAGGTATTGTCTATAAATGTATCATTTCTCAGTCAGAAAAAATGTGACTCAATGTTGAATGAGTGGGGAAATAATTTGGAACCATTGGTAAAAGTTCCAAAAAACTATTTGCCTAAGGTTTTACACTTGAAGAGAGCACAAATATGTGACAAGAATGTTGTTAACCAGGGGTTCCATTTTATGATGTAACAATGAACCAATGGGACCTACATGGCTCTGCTTAAGGAGTGCTACTTGTCACAATATGTGATTAGAATGTAACATGAAGGTTCCATTTGTTGATGTCATAATGGAATCCAAAAAACTGTCTTTACTGGCTGCAAGTCAAATTCTAGATCTACATGGTAACATTCTGGAAAGAGTCTTTTCAGTGGCTAAACCCAAACTGAAATTTGCCAGGTTACTAAATCCTCTTTTCCCCTTAAGTGTGTGTGTGTGTGTGTATCTCCGTGTTGAATAGTTGCCCATATTCACACACATTTGTCAGTTGGAACGGTACAGGATTGGAGCTCCTCAGATTATGGGTGTTTATCATGGTCTATTCACCCCTGCAGCCCCATGGCTAACCCTCTGACATGAACAGCCTTATAGGGAGGATTTGGCTTAGAAGAACCACTACCCTTTGTAACCGTTGTACCACAAAGTTCAAACTGCAGCATACCACATTTGAAGAGACAAATGACATGTACTGCCGTTGCCTGCACTGAAACACAACTCGTTCTCAGTGTGGGCTGATTGGGAACAGACTGCATTTATTTCTCCTCACTCCTTCCCTCTCTCTCACTCTTTCTCTCTCTTTCTGTCACTGTGGCGCGTGTTGTCTTTGCACAGTAGCTGTGTGTGAGCTTCATTCCAGTCTCTGGACCTCTTTTCCGTTTTCCCCAATTCCTTTGTACGAATTCACGTACTAACTTACAGAAATGACAAACTTACGGTACGTAGACACCATAGCAACCAACAGCTTGGACTTCTGGGTGCGCTGCGTGGTCTTATACAGGTGAAATTTGGGCAGTCTCAGGTGAGTGCAGGTGGTTACAGCTTTACTTCTGGACCAGTGAAAGGATTTTGGTACCTCTAGGGTTACCTTGACGACAGTTGCCATGGTCACCAGTGGCTGGGTCGTGCGGGAACATGAGGAGGCGGCCTCCTAGGGGACAGAGCAGTTAGGAGACGGCACAGCGAACAGGGTTAGTAACACACACCTCACACACTAGTAACACAGCAGTTACGCAGCCACCTACAATACACTCAGCTACTGCTACGCAAGCATACACATAGTTAATCCAACATACTCCATCAATCACTGCTAAGCAATCATACACATACTTAATCCAACATACTCCATCAATCACTGCTAAGCCAGCAAAAACGTACTTGCACAAGCATACTCCAGAGACTATTGTTACAAAAGCATACGTACTTAAGCAGGCGTACTCCATACGCCATTGTCAGAAAGCACGCACATATTTGAGCGGGCATGCCTCAGTCCACAGACTGGAAATCGAATTAAATGGTTTTTAATTATCTTTTCTGTCTGTCTACCCATCAATGTATACTGTATGTAAGAATTGATTGAACAGATTAGGAAGAAACTAAGGAGTTGGTGAACTAAAATTAACATAAGATACTGTACATATGCTCATTCATTTTCGATCAATTATAACCTGAATAATCTCCTTTTCAAATAAATGATTACTAAAAAGATACATACATTGTGCTTGGAGACACAGGACAATGAACAAACCCACAGCATCTGCCAATGACAATCCCTTTTATTAATGTCTTGTCAATAATTTCATCCAATTTATTACATTTTTCATCATTTTAAGGCATTGCTTTCGTTGACCCCCCTCACCAAGTCGTGAGTGTAATTCTAAAACAGAGATACACCTAAGAGGCACTTAAACAAAAACAACAGGAGCTGCTTTTCAAAAGAAGACATGTCGGAAAAACACCAAATATAAAAATGGAGTAGAGAGGTCTGGGAACAGGGAAGGGAGATGTGGGACATGCAGGACCAAGACATGGGGGTGATGACCCAAGGTGTAGACATTGACGAATACTGAGGTACCAGAAAACAGATGCCACAGGCCGAGAAGAAAATGTCTACTGAACCCTGGTGGACAGTTTCAAAATGAAATGATACAAATGACCCGACCCCTCCCAACCTCGTGACCATTGAAATGCACTGTGAGGGGTCCTCTTCGATCGACCGCACGAGGACACACAGTAGGTTTTTATGGCCATGGTGATCTTACAGAGCAAATACTAAGCTAAGTTCAACCATCAACCCAACAACCCTTGTCCCAACTTAACTAGGTCATTTGGCGGTAGGTCATTTTGAAATGGTTTTAACTGATCCTTGGTTAAGTTTTTGGGATAGGAATACATAGTATAGCCCTGCATAGTAAGGATCATACAATGAAACACAAAAAGTGCATATAAAAATACATATATACTCATCTGAAGTTGCGAAATAAGTCGACCAAATGGAAGAATAAAGACAAAATGAAGGGTAAAAAGAACGACTAACTATATGGAGTGCTTTCTACAGAGGCATCCAATTGAAATGTATGTCTGGTCATTTAAATGACTCCCAGGCTGTAGCAAACTCCAGACTCTCAAGCGGAACAGGGCAGTTTCTGGGCCAGACTAGGGCTGCAAGCAGGTCGGACCCAAACACGGCTTCCATCTGAGCTGTAAAACGAATGACTGTCCATCTCACAGGCCATCTAAGGCCATTTATGTGGAACGGAAATCCAGGTCATCTGTATATTTGACCCAAATGGTAATTTGTCTGGTTTTCTCTTTCTACCAACTGAAGCCGGAAACCCAATGATGTGGGTACGTGGCCAATCTCAGACCAAATAGATGAATCGTGATGTGGGTACATGGGCAATCACAGATAAAATGGATGCATCATATAAATAAACAAACCGGCTGGGGAGAACTTTGCTTTGCTTTGCTAAACTTCACCTGGCATGCACTGACAATGATGAACAGAACTCAATTATAAGATTTAATACACATTTAAAAATGTAGAAAGTCTTATCCTGTCCACCATTTTACACACTTATTCAACTTCCTTGGGAAACTTTGAGAGAGTTCAGTTTCAGTGTCTTAAAGCTTGCTGAGCTCTTTGAACACAGAAATGCCTACACTTGCCTAAAAAACTAAATCAGTAAATACACCATTGTAACATAACAAAGTATATTATAACTCTTCAAATTATGTTGGAATATTATAAGGAATAATCAAA
>NC_137920.1:20363317-20385817 GCF_963457725.1 Sprattus sprattus
GTGGATTATGGAGTGAGTGGTGGATTATGGAGTGAGTGGTAGGATATGGAGTGAGTGGTGGATTATGGAGTGAGTGGAGGATTATGGAGTGAGTGGTAGGATATGGAGTGAGTGGTGGATTATGGAGTGAGTGGAGGATTATGGAGTGAGTGGTGGGCTATGGAGTGAGTGGTGTATCATGGAGTGAGTGGTGGGCTATGCTAGTGTGTGGCGGATTATGGAGTGAGTGGAGGATTATGGAGTGAGTGGAGGATTATGGAGTGAGTGGTGGATTATGGAGTGAGTGGAGGATTATGGAGTGGTGGTGGATTATGGAGTGAGTGGTGGATCATGGAGTGAGTGGAGGATTATGGAGTGAGTGGAGGATTATGGAGTGAGTGGTGGATCATGGAGTGAGTGGTAGGATATGGAGTGAGTGGAGGGTTATGGCGTGAGTGGTGGATTATGGAGTTGTGGATCATGGAGTGAGTGGTAGGATATGGAGTGAGTGGGGGATTATTGAGTGAGTGGTGGGCTATGGAGTGAGTGGTGGATCATGGAGTGAGTGGTGGGCTATGCTAGTGTGCGTTGGGTTATCCTCGTGTGTGGTGGGTTATGCTAGTATGCGGTTAGTGTGCAACTGCACTCACGCTGTTGATCATGAGGTGCATGATGGTCTTGGGCATGAGGTCACGTATGGACTTGTTGATGATGCCGATGTAGGAGTCCACCAGGTTCCTGATGGTCTCCACCTGCCTCTCCAGCTGGGGGTCCATGGAGAAGCTGCTGCCGCCGCTGTCCCCCTCCCTGCTGTCCTCAGCCTCCACCTGAAAGGGACAGCAGCCCATAGGACCAGTCAGAGCGGAACAAAGAACACACACACACACACACACACACACACACACACACACACACACACACACACACACACACACACACACACACACACACACACACACACACACACACACACACAATCGTGCATGGAACACGTATGAAAAAAAGGGACCGCAGCGGATAAGATATAGAGACAGATAAAGGCAGCACTGTACACAGCTATACATTAAACGGCACAACAACTACAGGAGGTTCTCATCCTATGCTGCTTATGGAATAATATGGAATAACAGTTCAGATGCCGGTGCCCTTAACATTAAATCCACCCACTCTAAATATGTTGCCATGATGTTGCTATGTGTCATAATTCACTGTGGATAAACAAACACTGATGACTTTTGAATTGACACTGATGCTGCAATGAACTGCTCTAGAAAGCACACTACAAGGGTTCCTTGAGAACACCTGAAAGGGTTAGCAGCGGAGAGGACGCCCTCAGAGCGGAACACAGAACACACACACACACGCACGCACAGGGAAGCGTGCATGGAACACGTATGAGGAAGGATTTATTTCTGCTGCTTTGTTATTGGTCCCTTCAGAGCAGAGAGAGAGCGAGAGAGAGAGAGACAGAGAAAGAGAGAGAGAAAGAGAGAGAGAAACAGAAGGAGAGAGCATGAGAGCATGAGAGCATGGATGGATAATAGATACATAAATAGATAGATAGATAGATAGATAGAGGATGGATGGATAATAGATACATAAATAAATAGATAGATAAAGGATGGATGGATGGCTGTCTGGTTGCTACCTGGTCGTTCTCTGGGAAGACCCCTGCCCTGAGGAAAGAGGCCTTCCAGCTGTCTATGTCGTCCTGGGAGTCGCAGGACAACTCTATCTGACGAAGGTCCTTATACACGTTCCTGCACACAAGGACAGGGTCAGTTACTGTACATTATCAACCCTTACTCAAGCACACATAAACTCACACAGCCATTACTCAAGCACATATAACCTCACACATATACACAACACTTACTCAAGCACACATAACCACACACAACTACACAACCATTACTCAAGCCCATATTACCTCACTATACAATCACGCTCTCTCACACACACACACACACACACACACACACCTTTATAAATTACTAACTCACTGTCTCTCCTTTACTAAAACACACACTTTCTCTCACATACACAAACTAACTTTCTCTCTTTGCTCAAACACAGGCACCTGCGTGTGCACACACACACACACACACACACACACACACACACACACACACACACGCGCACGCACACACACACGCGCACGCACACACACACACACACACACACACACACACACACACACACACACACACACACACCTTTGTTCAGTGTTGAAGATGGCAAAGGTGTGTTTGGTTGACATGAAACCCTTCTCCACATCCTTGATCCTCAGGTTGTCCAAAGGAAGCATGTACTTCTTTTCTTTCTCCTGGGAAAAGCACACAAGGTTACTTGATACCATGTGTGATACACACATGTGTAGAAACAACACTACTTTATCCATCACATTGTTAACCAGGTAATCCAGGTTACCACTCTCTCTCACACACACACGCACACGCGCACGCACACACGCACACACACACGCACACACACACACACACACACACACACACACACACACACACACACACACACACACACACACACACACACACACACACACACACACACACACACACACACACACACACACACACACACACACAGGTTAACCAGGTAACCCAGGTTACACTGTCCCCACAAAGGTTAACCAGGTATCCTAGGTGACAGCACTCACACACAAAGGTTACCCAGGTAACCCAGTAGCATTACACACCTATACACAAACAAAAGCCTCCTACTAACCTCCTCATCCTTGTACCAGGACAGAGACTCAGCGGTCAACACGAACCAGTACTCTTTAGACCCGCCCTTCATAATACTGATGTTGATGGTCAGCCAACCACGTCTGATCACCTGCAAGTACAGGGGCAGGATGACAGCAGTGAGAGCTGGAAGTGACCAATCACAACCCTTCTCTTCTGGTCCTCGTTGGCTTCTCATTGGCTGCCACTGCAGCTTGTGTGTTCACGTTAGCAGAGGGCTGGTTCGCAAAGTCTGTCATGCGGTCAAAGCCCAAGATGGCTGCAATGATTTCCACCCCCCCTATGTCCCTCTTAATTAAAAAAAAAATATGTGAATCAATGCGTACTAATGATGTATGTTACTACGGCAATGTCGGCATGACACACCTTTACGTCAAGCAAGACAGACAAAAACAGAGATGTAGGATGAGTACATATATACCATCACTGACAGATTTAGTTACAAATGTTGTGCGTCTGTGTGTGTTTGCTTGTTGGGTCATTTGTTTTAAAACTGGGTTTCTCATTAATTTGCTACATTTTTGAAAAGCACATCAATCTAAGGGGAGACAGAATAATGGAAACACCTAACATTAATTACACATATAGTGTAGTACATGTATGTTCACTTTATGTAATACAGTACACATAGTGAACATAAACCTCCTCTTTTGCAGATGTCTTGATTGATGCTTCTGCATTACTTTCTGCATCATTTCAAAGGCAAGATCTCATATTCTCCAATAGTATTGATCTAAAATTGTCCATTATAATTGATCTCATATTCTCCATTATAATTGATCTCATATTCTCCATTAGTATTGATCTCACATACTCCATTATTATTGATCTCATATTCTCCATTATTATTGATCTCATATACTCCATTATTATTGATCTCAGATTCTCCATTAGTATTGATCTCATATACTCCATTATTCTGCCCCCTCCCCATGGCGGCCCTAGTTAGGTCCTTTCTCCTGATTGGTTAAAACTTGCAGAGGTTAATGGCTTAGCGTTAGCTGCGCTGTTTAGCACCACTTCATCATCAGCACAAGCATGAAGCTTAAAGCGATTAAGCATTTAACACATTACACGTGTAGTTAGTAGGTTAGAGAGCGAAAGAGAGTGAGAGAAACAGAGCAACAGAGGGAGAGAACAACAGAAAAAGTGAGAAAGAAAAATAGCTTTCAAAAGCCAGACAGTAGGAACTTATCTCGTACAGTCTTTCTTTCGTAGAAAGCTCCACGACCCTAAGAGCAAAACCAACAGGCCAAAAGGGTGCAGTCAAGGAAACAAGATTAGGGTTTATTGGGTAGACAGTATGGGTTATTATTGGGTGCTCTACACATGCTGCTGTGGGTGATGGTAGTAGTGCCATTGTTAATGTTAACTTTAGGTTAAGATAAGGTAAAGCAGTGAGATATAAGAAAACCCAATGTAGGGCACCAGAATAATGCACTACAGAGTGACAGTGGTAAATATCGAATATCATAGTCTGTGTGACTGTGGGGTTGGCTCTCTGATAGCGGCAAACTTTCAAAAAAAATTCCGAAAAGGGGAAAGATGTTTCATATCATGTCATAATCAAGGTAATAACTTTCACACGGTTTAAGTGTTTTTTTATGCACCAGACATACAATGAACTTAAAAGTGAGACTGTAAAAAGGTCTCTCTTTCTCTCAAACACACAACCCTATAATGTACCCTCCTGAGAATCAACCCATATACTTGTGTCGTCTGTAGTTTTTTTTAAAGGAAATCACAAAAAAAGAGAAATTGGATGACATGATGATTTTCTTAGTTCCCAGGAGGATATAGAACCCCCAGGCCTGCAGCTTGAACTTCCTGAGGTAAGAATGGCAGTACCGCTTCTCACCACAAGGTAGTGATGGCAGCATGCAATCACACACACACACACACACAATCTACATACTCAAAAGGAACACACTCCGACCACAGTACTGTTTTCATCTGTGAGAGAAGATGAGCATTAAAAATGATCAAAACCAGATGGAAACAAGCACACACTTGAAACAGCAAAACTGAGCTGATTAACAGACACATTCTGGCACACTTCACCCTACTCACTTTTACTCTAATCTAATACATGGCAACCATAAGGTCCTGATATATTAATTTGAACAATTCACTGGAATCTAATACATCTATCTTATCATAACAAAATAATAACCAAGTTTTAACATTCACCTACATGGGATAACTCCCTAAATTACCCATTTTTAAAACATCCCTGCGATTAGATTAATGTTTCCTCACTGTAGTAGAGGCCTAGACCCTGTAGTGGAGGCCTAGACCCCTGAACGCAGACCTAGAATCCCAGAATGTGTGTATTCACAGTGGAGAGCGTTTGGAAAGCAGGACAGTTTTCACTTTTCCAAGACAGTTTGCTCATTAACAGCCGCAGAGACAATGACCCCCATTTAAGTCATGTCCAGGTTCAGAGCCTCAAAGGTTGGAGTATGTTAATGTTATTAACTTATAATTGACTTATTGCTGACTTTTTGTTGTTGTTGAGATTAAAAGTTTGTATGACTTTGTAAGTCACTTGGTGTAACTGCATCTGCTAAACCTAACCTTAAACTTGAATATGTACTGTGTTTTTTCTAAGTATAGCCGGTCATAAGGATTCCCAACTTACTCTGTGCGCTCATGCCTCTTGAATAGTTCTCTTGAATAGCTGTGTAGCTATTAACTAAACCAGCAGGTTCAAATTGTTTCTATTACCAAGCGTTGAGGTTATAAATGAATTCAGATGGGTGATATGAAAACCTGGAGAGGAGTTTTGCTTTCTGAACCTGGACTACACAGCTCCGGGAAAAGGCCATTGTCTCATTCAACCCGTTGCTTGAGCAGGGTTGAGCTGTTATTGAAGCACCTTTGAGTCTAACCTTTTCCTCATCTTGGCCTCCTTGTCTGCCAAACTAGTGTGCACACACACGCGCGCACACACACACACACACACACACACACACACACACACACACACACACACACACACACACACACACACACACACACACACACACACACACACACACTATTGACAACCATAGGTGAGAGAAGTTCATCTCTAAAATGTATGAAACCTCCTGGAAGGCAGATCAGACCACGACCTGCAAAGCTGCTATTGATCAACTGATAGATCATTGCAAAGAAAGGTAACATGGAGTGTCATCTACAGTAAACAGTATATGTTAAATTACAGATTTTTACATCACCATGAAAAGTGTGTGTGTGTGTGTGTGTGTGTGCGTGTGTGCGTGTGTGCGTGTGTGCGTGTGTGCGTGTGTGCCTGTGTGTGTGTGTGTGTGTGTGCACGTGCATCAGCATGTGTGAGAAATATTACTTCTAAATTAGCACTATTTTGAAAACATGCCATACATGTTTCAACCAATCAACTTTCAACATAGGCTACTCCAACCAATTAGCTTTCAACAGAGGCTACTTCAACTCAGAGCAGAGTTTTGCTCTTCAACATCTTAGGCTGTGTTGTCATGGAGGATGTCAGGAGATGTTAGCAACTAGAGTGGCAAGATATGACTGACCAAAACCTCTCCCTTCCACCAGAAAAGATTTATAGTGTAGCAGAGAGAAA
This sequence comes from Sprattus sprattus, assembly GCF_963457725.1. Taxonomy (NCBI): domain Eukaryota; kingdom Metazoa; phylum Chordata; class Actinopteri; order Clupeiformes; family Clupeidae; genus Sprattus; species Sprattus sprattus. The sequence continues at coordinate 20,369,660 of NC_137920.1, forward strand.
GAGGGAAAGAGAGAGAGAGAGAGAGAGAGAGAGAGAGAGAGAGAGAGAGAGAGAGAAAGAGGAAGAGAGATACAGAGAGTGAAAGGATGGAATGAAGTTGAGGAAGAAAAGAAAAAGAATGAGAAGAAAATAAATATTTAGAGAAAAGAAGAGAGGAATGGTTAAAACAGGAAAGAGAGAAAAAGAAAAATAGAGAAAGGAGATGAAAGAAAGGTCACAGAGGAAAGGTCACATGTTCTTGATGAGCTCATGGTTACACATAGAATTGAGAGGAAGTAGAACAGGACCTCGATGATGACCTGCTATGGATACTAATAACTGCACGAAAGCACCGACGTTCTTATGTTCGCCATCTATTTAACGGTTTCGGAATGGTCAATATAGGAACATCATTAGGCCCTCTGCACCCCAATCAGCCCCCCAATCAGCCCCCATCGGTCCATTTACTTCCAACTTTGGGGTTCTGCATGGAACATAGCGCTGTTGTGATTAAGAGCGTCCATATACTCCTCTAATTCTATGGGGCTACACATGCACCCTTGACCCCACTGAATGACATGATCAAAGGTCAAAGGTCAAAAGTCAAAGGTCAAAAGGTCAGCTCCTTCACACTCAGACAGGCGTACTAGTCTGAATAGTGCAATAGGCATTCAACAGATGTACAAGTCAATGCAGACAGACCGCAACATCACCACCGGCGCCACCTCAGGAACAGCAGCAGCTAAAGCCACTCAGACAGAGAGCATCACATCACTGACACAGGAAGGAAGGGCATGCTGGGAACTTCCTGTTGTTGGAGAAGGATATGGGAGAGAGGGGGGGCGGGGCTGCCGGACTCCACTCAGTCAGACCCACCCCAGAGTCGAGGAAGGGAAAGGGAGGGGGTCACATGATTTTTGTTCCTCTAAGTATCCTGTGTGTGTCTGTGTGTGTGTGTGTGTGTGTGTGTGTGTGTGTGTGTGTGTGTGTGTGTGTGTTTGTGTGTGTGTGTGTCTGAGAGGGGAGATATTTAAGGAGACACGGAGAATGAGAGGAGGGGTGAGTGAGTGACTGTTGTACCTGATTGGGCATGGCTCTCTTCTTGCTCACATTGGCGTTCCTCTGCTGAGCACTGCAAACAAGCAAGAAGAGCAGAAAAAACGATTTCAGCCGAAGATATCTGCATGTCTAAGGGCTTTTTAGAGTCATACGATCATACTTCCAGAGGAATTGCTAACGCTTTTAAATCAAATCATTTTGAAAAAAGCACGTCTCCATGCTTTAATAGGTGAATACAATCACATCATAAAACCAGTTACGGCCCCACGGTTAGTTACAAAATCAATGCAATAGACGAGAAAATACAATAAATCATTGAATTATACATTACAGCATTTGTCCACATTACAGAGAAATGCATGTTAATATTGTTCCCTAACGATATAGAGTATTTGTTTAATTTCATTAAAGTTATATAGTAGACCTTTAACTTTGCTAACTCTGGAACAAATGTAAATCAGATCTGGCAGAGGTCAGGTACGTCAAGGCCGAGGCAGAGACAGGTTTGTCCAGGTACGTCAGAGCTGTTCTGGGTCGTCCGATACTATTGGTTCTCTCAGATACTATCGGTTCTCTTGTCGTCAGATACTATCGGTTCTCTTGTCGTCAGATACTATCGGTTCTCTCAGATACTATCGGTTCTCTTGTCATCAGATACTATCGGTTCTCTTGTCGTCAGATACTATCGGTTCTCTCAGATACTATCGGTTCTCTAGTCATCAGATACTATCGGTTCTCTTGTCGTCAGATACTATCGGTTCTCTCAGATACTATCGGTTCTCTAGTCATCAGATACTATCGGTTCTCTCAGATACTATCGGTTCTCTAGTCATCAGATACTATCGGTTCTCTCAGATACTATCGGTTCTCTAGTCATCAGATACTATCGGTTCTCTCAGATACTATCGGTTCTCTTGTCGTCAGATACTATCGGTTCTCTAGTCATCAGATAATATCGGTTCTCTGATACTATTGGTTCTCTCAGATACTATCGGTACTCTCAGATACTATCGGTTCTCTAGTCGTCAGATACTATCGGTTCTCTAGTCATCAGATAATATCGGTTCTCTGATACTATTGGTTCTCTCAGATACTATCGGTACTCTCAGATACTATCGGTTCTCTAGTCGTCAGATACTATCGGTTCTCTCAGATGCTATTGGTTCTCTCAGATACTATCGGTTCTCTCAGATACTATCAGTTCTCTCAGATGCTATTGGTTCTCTCTTTGTGTGTCATGACACGGCACAGTCTGAGCAGCCTCACTCACTTGGCGAATCCGATGAAGTCCTCGTGGTTAGTATTGATGTAGGACAGCTCCATGTCAATCAAGAGCAAAACCTGGAATACAGACAAGAGCTCCTTGTTATGGACGAGGCCGATTTAGCGAGACACTAAAGATGTTGGTTATAGAAGAGGCCGATTTAGCGAGACACTAAAGATGTTGGTTATAGAAGAGGCCGATTTAGCGAGACACTAAAGATGTTGGTTATAGAAGAGGCCGATTTAGCGAGACACTAAAGATGTTGGTTATAGAAGAGGCCGATTAAGTGAATCAACCACGATGCCCATGGATTAGATTTACAGCAATTCAAAAGACTAAAGAAGCCTACATACGTTGTTACAAATATATAGATCGAAATATACATCTAATGGAAATATTAAAGTAACAGTGTACATACATAGCTACATAAATAGCTACATACAAACATACATACATACATAGCTACATACATACACACTCACACACACACAGACACACACACACACACCTGGTCCTTGGTCTTGCCTTCTCGCTCCCTGACATGGGTGGTGACGATCCGTTCCGTCTCCTCCCTCAGTAGGGGGTAGGAATTCAGCTAGATAAACACACAAACACACACACGCACACTACTGCAGAGAGTGGAGAAAGGTACACAAACACACAAAACTACATGTGCATGCACACACACACATTTACACCTACATATGCTGCTGCTTGCATTCAAGCATGCCCTCACTAAACTCAATAAGACTTTTTGAATACGTCATGCACAAACAACACACACGCACGCACACACAAACACACACACACATGCACACACACACGCACATGCACACACGCACACACACACACATGCACACAGCCAAATGCCCACACACACGCACATGCACACACACACACACACACGCACACACGCACACACCCACACATGCACACACACACGCACACATGCACAAACACACGCACACACACATGCACACACATGCACACACACGCACACCCACACGCACACATGCATAAACACACACACACACACACACACACACGCACGCATGCGCACACAATGCTGCAGAGCAGTACACACCCAAACAGTTCAGAGAAAGTCAGGGGTAAGACGAATGAGGCCCTTGTAGAGAGGTGCATTGTGGGTATCATGCAGTGAGTAGTCACACTCAGTCTAGAATGATCTTGGCTCCATCCCAGGATGTGAGTCACCTGAGCAGTCGTACGTTTAAGGTATATTGTTATTTCATATTTGTTGTTAGGAATATATTCTTTTTTTTAACAGGATATCATCACATGTTGTTCATGTAATACATTTCATTTTGTGTATAAACAAAACCCCTAATTGAAAAGGTTCAAATTGTAATATAAATAGATAAACATAACTGAGTGTGAACTTAGTGTGTGTTAGTGAGGGACCATCTGAGAGAGACATGGTTAAAGACGGGGAAGAGATTGGATTTTGTGACTGGGCTGAAAGGTTCAGTGATGTGTAACACAAAACACCTTCCCTCAAGAAAAGTTGAGATTGGTTCCACTCACACTGCTAGGGTGTTGGGGAACTACAGTGAAGAGAATATCTGCACCGCTAGGAAGGGGTTACAGGACGGACATGGAATGGTTACCGTCCAATCAGGGAGTTGGGGCGGGGTAATGAACACAGATTCGGTTTTTGGATTGGACAAAGAGGAGGAAACTTCATTGGCAGAATACAAACAATGAAACTTGATTGGAGGGGGGGGGAAACCATGGTGAAGTTAATCCATTGGAGGAAAGTGAAAAGAAAGCACTAGAAACAGTTCTTTTGATTGGACGAAAGGGATCAAAAATCACAAAGACTTGGGGAGGACATCTAGGCAAGACATGGTGCGCACACACACTCACACACACACTCACACACACACACACACACACACTCACTCACAACCACACTCACACACACACACACACACTCCCTCTCTCTCTCTCTCCCTCTCTCACACACACACACACACACACACACACACACACACACACACACACACACACACACACACACACACACACACACACACACACTCTCTCTCACACAAGCACACACACTACAACCAACATCACAACACAACCTGGGAAACTCCCAGGAGACACACACACTCTTTCACACACTCACACCCAAACACCCTCAGACACAAAAAAGAAGAGAAACTGTATTCATATCAATAACTGCATTTCTTCTCTCTCTTCATTGGCTTCATTGTTCTCTCCCTCTTTTCTCACCTCTTTACATCCTTTCTTTCTTTCTTTCTTTCTTTCTTAATCTTTACCTTCTCTGTACATTTGCGGTTGAGTGTAGAGAGCTCTGACACCACCAGGTCCACACACTTCAGACAGGGTTCCTTCAGCTTAACAATCTGTTTCTTCACGATGGCCTCGAACGCCAAGTCCGGCGTGAACAGCCCCGTCCTGATGCACCATGGGAATTGTTTTTAAAGTGGGCGGGCAGAGGGAGCAGGTGAGGGGCAGGAGCGATTTGTTTTTAATTGGATGTGGTAAAGGGTTTGGGGGCATGTGGGGGTGGCAGAAGCGTTTTCATTGGATGGGGATTTGGGGGTTGGGGGGTTTTGATTGGAGGAGAATAAGGAAGTTGGGGAAGGTAGGTGGGGGTGGGGGTGGAGTGAAGCAAAAAGGGAGGGTGATCAAAATAATGATTGGGAGGGGGGTGAATGTGATGTGAAGTGGTAAAGAGAAATGAGAAATGGCAGAGAAAGCGATGCAATAGATAAAGAATGAGGAAGAAAACAAGAGAAGAGAAGGGAAGAGAAGAGAAGAAGGTTGTTCAGTTCATTAGTCATCATTGGAGCTCACACTCTGGAAGACCAGCTACAGGTTTTGGGTAACCAATGGCAACGATGAATGCCATGAGGCAGAGACAGGTTTTGGGTAACCAATGGCAATGATAAATGCTATGAGGCGGACACAGGTTTTGGGTAACCAATGGCAATGATAAATGCTATGAGGCGGACACAGGTTTTGGGTAACCAATGGCAACGATGCATGCCATGAGGCCGAGACAGGGGCAGAGGCAGGGAGAGAGGCAGGCAAGGCCACAAACTCCTTCACCGATAATACTGAGAATACCGAAACACAACAAACAAACAAACTAATAAACAAACAAACAAACAAACTACTCCACAGCGCCAGTGGTCACCAAGCTTCCTCACCAACTGCAACATTGGTGAGATCATGATGGATCTTCACACACGCATACGCACTAACAGCGCTGCGTTTGAGGTAATCATTGATGACTTAAACAACAACCACTAACAGGTAAGAGGTTGGCTGCTGATTACCACAGCGATGGATTAAGCAACACCAAATCTATTCACTCAACACAGAGCGCCTCTTGCCCATCTGCAATGAAACCATCATGATGGAGGCAAAGCTAAGGGGAACACTCATCAACAACATCAGTGGAGATGAAGGGAAGATGCATGACATCTTTATGACTAGTATGCATGTTGTTTTTCGATGGAGCATTGTTCAAGCAAAGTCATCCAGGGTCAATGCTCTCCAATCCTGCCCATGTGAGACCACCATACTGCATATATTCTACCATCACCTGCTCTACCATGGCTTAGGGGAAAACAAACATAGGATACAGGAATAAGTGCGCAGCCTTATGGCCTAGCCTCCCCCCCCCCCCCCTCTTTGTGTCTCTTCCTCCGGTGTGTGTCTCCCTCTAACAGTGCTTCAATGGGATATGCACAAATTAAATATTGCCTTGAAGATTGAATTGAACTAGCCTATTAGAAACTTAGCTAGCCTATTAAAATGCGTAATTGCACAATTGGATTTCAGTCGCTAGGCTGACTAGGTTTAAATTGAAGACGTCCCGGTTGAACATGAACCGGCCAATTAGAAACAGTGGTGCTGGGGAAAACTGGTAGAAAAAAAAACTGAAAACCTGTAGCTGGTCTTTGAGAATGCAGGTGGATGAAGAGAAATTCAGACCGTGCCTTTCTTCTTCATCTACCTCTCCACTAATCCATCCATCACGGCACAACAACCCCCCACCCCCCCACCCCTGGGGTATTTAAGCAAGGAACCAGCAGGGCTGTTAGAGTGGCACAGTCAAAGGAGGGGTCACTTAAGTACGTTCAGAGCCCAAAACTGGGTTGTGTTTCAGTTTTATCTACAATGTGGTCCTGTGTTGACACTAGCGCAAGTGAAGCTAGTGCTTCAGTTCTGTCTAGCAAAGCAGACTGATGCTTTCGGTGTGAATGTAAAAATGAATACTTGTTGCTGTTGACTGTTGTAAGCACACATCTGCCGCCTCTTGTGTCATATTCGGAATCGGGCGCCATCCTAACCCAAGCTACAAACTCCTGACCTCTGGTCAGATTTACTGCCAGACTGCACTGTATTACCATCTTCCTTTGACAAGAGGATTCCACTACATTTGTTTTGGTCAACCAATTCCTTCCCCTCTATCGACACCTCTCCCACTGCACGCAGGGCATGCTGGGACATCAGTGCTCCCCCTACCATAGACATCATATAGGTCATATATGATGTCTATGCCCCCTACCCTCTCCTCCCTTCCTGATTGCGTTGTGCCTCCTCCTCCAACCCTGCGGCTCCCTGCTGGGCAGCAGTCACAGCACCCCCTGGCAGGCCAGGAGGAAGTACTGCGGCCTGTGTCCGTTTCAGCGGTACCTTGCTGCTGCACTGCCTGACGGTGTTGATCAGTTCCTGAATGACCTGATCGATACACTTCAGACAGGGCTCCTTCAGTTTAACCACCTGCTTTTTCACGATGGCCTCGAACGCCAAGTCTGGCGTGAACAGCCCCGTTCTGAGGGCACACATATACACACACACACACACACAGAGACACACACACACACACACACACAGACAAAGACACAAGACAAGAGTGGAGGTGGGGGTAAGGGGTAAGAAGATAGATTGTGAGGTGTAGAGATGGTTGGAAAAAAGAGAGAAAGAAAGAGAGAAACAGAAAGACAGAAAGAAAGAAAGAAATCAGCAGAAGATTTGGTGAAAGATGGACAGATGGACAGTTAACAGAACAATATTCATTGTGAGATGTGAAACAAGAGACAGTGGAATAGACAGACACAGACACAGACACGCACACAGACACACACAGACACACACAGACACACACAGACACACACACACACACACACACACACACACACACACAGACACACACACACACACACACACATATATACACACATGAACAGAGATTAACAGGTTGTTGCGGGGGCAGGTGTGAAAAACCAACAGAGAGTGGGGACAGAAACAGAAAGTGAGTTGTGGACAAAGGCAGATCAATAGATAAATAGACCTAGACTGATACACTCACTCTGACAGACAGACAGGTAGACAGACAGACAGGTAGAAAGTGGAAAATGAAAAAGAGAGAGAGGAGGAGAAATCTCGAGAAATGACTGAAAACCACAGACAGACAAAACACACTACACAGGTGACAAACATATAGAGACTCTCATGCCCTTCCTGTACCTTTGCACACATGCAGAGACTCTCATGCCCCCGGTACCACTGCACACTGCAGCTGCACCCCTTGCCCTCGTTCACTACGGTCACGTCATGACACAATGGTGGTCAGGAAAGACACATTCAAAATGGCAGAGCCCAGTTTTATATTATATTAGGAAACGACCATCCAGTGTCACGTGCTTACAAGCACACAGTTAGTATGTGTAAGAGAAATGGCATACTTAGTCATATCATCACGTTTAAGAAGTATTAAGAAGTGATGGCACAGCGCAGTTGCTAATAATATGAGCATGCTGATGTTAATGATTTTGGCATAATTAAATACAATATTTTTAAAGTCTTTTAACATTATGAATATTTCTAATAGTATGCCTTTGCTTAGTTAATGATTTTGGTCATAATTTGGCCAAAATACTAAAAGGTTAATTAAAACGTATGTGTAATGAGGTTTAGTGCAGCCTCATGTTGCATCCAGCTAGTTTAGCATAGTGTGGTGCAGTGTAGATGGGTGAGTGGACTTGCCTGACACCATGGATGTTCTTGATGGCATAGCTGATCTCTCTCCTCAGCTCCTTCTCATCGAACTTCATCTTTGTTCAGAGGTGAACACAGCATTAGAATAAACACATGAAACCTTATGGCTACACTACAACCCAACACTACTGACTGTGAAAAGCTACAGAAACACTGCTGCTACAGCTACTGCGGCTACTGCAACTACTGCTACTACTACAAGTTCTACTGCTACTGCTACTGCTACTGCTACTGCTACTGCTACTGCTACTGCTACTGCTACTGCTACTGCAGCTACTTCTGTTACTATTAATTTAGCAAACACTTTAATCTCGCTGTACATTATCATTTTATTACACATGTGTACCTTCCTGAACATTATCATTATATTACACACGTGTACCTTGAAGAGCTCGTAGGGGAAGATCTCATGGAAGACGCGATTGATGCGAGCACCTCCGGAAAGTTCTACAGTGTCCACCTGATCTCCAGAGCCCTCGATGCGCTTCTCAAAGTCCACGCCAAACTGCTGAACCATCCTACGGGAGGACAGGAAGAGGTTGAGTGTGTGTGTGTTAGTGTGTGTGAGAGTGGGTGTCAGTATCTGTCTTTGTATTTACTTATATGGAGTTGGTGAATTCTTGTGTGCGTCCAAGTGTGTATGTTTTTTTCAAGGAAAACATTTCTGATGCTCGCATGTTGTGTCATCAGATTTAAGCTATCATCTTGTATACCAATGTATGTCTATGTGTGTGTATGTGTGTCTGTATATATGTGTGTTTGTATATGGATGTGTGTTTATGTGTGTATATGTGTGTGTGTTTATATGTGTGTGTGTGTGTGTATATGTGTGTGTGTGTGTGTGTATATGGGTGTGTGCATAAGGGTGTGTGCATATGGGTGTGTGAGCGCTATTGTAAATCCTTGGTCTTGCGTTGAGGGTCGTCAAGTTTGAAGAACTTGCGCAAAAGTGTGTGTGTGTGTGTGTGTGTATGTTTTTCCGTGTGTATGTATGTGTCTGTGTGTTTGTACACTCACTGAAGTAAAGCCTTGGTCTTATATGGGTGTGTGCATAAGGGTGTGTGCATAAAATCCTTGGTCTTGCGTTGAGGGTCGTCAAGTTTGAAGAACTTGCGCAAAAGTGTGTGTGTGTGTGTGTATGTTTTTCCGTGTGTGTGTGTTTGTACACTCACTGAAGTAAAGCCTTGGTCTTGCGTTGCGGGTCGTCAGGTTTGAAGTTCTTGTACTCTTCCACCTCCTTCTCCAGCGAGAGCAGCTGAGACTGCAGCTTGCTGCGCAGAGTCGGCAGGGTGTCGCGGATGTGATTCGTCAGTTGCTGCAGAGGGAGACCGTTATTGTTGTTGTTTTGTTTTTTTGTTGTTATTTTTTTAAAGGGGAGGGTGAGATGAGATGAGCGAAAGGACGGATGAGAAACAGAATGAGAAATAGGAGTAAGGGTGTCGCGGATGTGATTCGTCAGTTGCTGCAGAGGGAGACCGTTATTGTTGTTGTTTTGTTTTTTTGTTGTTATTTTTTTAAAGGGGAGGGTGAGATGACATGAGCGAAAGGACGGATGAGAAACAGAATGAGAAATAGGAGTAAGGGTGTCGCGGATGTGGTTCGTCAGTTGCTGCAGAGGGAGACCGTTATTGTTGTTGCTTTGTTTTTTTGTTGTTATTTTTTTAAAGGGGAGGGTGAGATGATATGAGCGAAAGGACGGATGAGAAACAGAATGAGAAATAGGAGTAAGAATGAGAAATAGATTACAGTACAGAGTGGGAGGCGTTGTGTTAAAAATGAACAAACCAAGACAAAGAGAGGCAATTTGAGTAAAGAGAATTCAACTAGTGTGACGAACAGCTAAGGGGAGTGTCGGAATTGCAATCAAGGAAGTTGATGGGGGGAACAAAATCTGGCGACGTGAGAAAACAGGCTTAATAAGAGACTACAACGAGACCTCATTGAGACAACGTGACTGCAGAGAAGAACCTGAAGAAGAGACGTGAACATGACATAGCTGATGTAAAGAGAGACAGACGCGAGACAGAGACTACAGAGATGGACGGACATGAGACTGTGGGAAGACTTGGATGAGTGGAAAGACTTGGTGAGGATCACAAGTGAGATTAATTTGAGACTGAAGTGTGACTATGATGAGACTTGTGACCGAGTGAAAAGACTTGGTAAGGCTCTGCTGTAGCTAAAACACTTGAGACTCTGGTGAGGCGACTGAGACGACTGAGATTTCTGACTGACCAGACCAGGTGAGGCATGGGTGAGACGACAGTGAGACGCAGGTGAGACTTGCCTGGTTCAGGGTCCTCTGCAGGTGCGAGGTGCCCATGCGCTCGGCTATGTGACGGTAGGCCGGGTGCGACAGGAAGAACTTCCTCTCTGCGGTGAGAGCCACGCTGATGTCCTTCCTTCCGTCAATGTCCTTCTGACTACGGTTCACCACCCCAATGTAACCTGGAGCATAAGGAATAACACACCTTAATATTTGTGTTGTTTCTGCAAAATACACATGGACGGACTGCATGACTTCATTACCGTTGTGTGTGCGTGCCTTCATGCATGTCTGTGTGTCATGTATGTATTCATGCTTGTGTGTGTGTATGCATGCATGCATGTACTTTATGTGTGTGTGTATTTGTATGAATGCATGTGTGCGTGTGCGTGTGTCTGTGTGTGTGTGTGTCTGTGCGAGTGTATGTGTGTGTATTTGTATGTGTGTGTGTGTGTGTGTGTGTGTGTGTTTGTGTGTGTGTGTGTGTGTGTGTGTGTGTGTGTGTGTGTTACCTCTGCGTAGCGGCAGCAGCTTGTTCTCCAGGATGTCTCTGGCGTCCGTCCCCTCATCCATCAGGTCCAGTTTGGTGAGCACACCGATGGTCCTCAGGCCTGGCAGAAGGTCAAAGGTTATCAGTGTGTCATTGACAGGTCATGTTAAGGTCACCTTACAAATACAAAGGGCATATACATTCATGTGTGTGCAAACACACACTATAGCACATACGCGTGCCTCACTTCATGTCTCACACACACGCACACGCCTGCACACACACACGCAGGCACAGCCTACTGTGTGACTAAATACTATCAATTGGAGGTCCTACCGAGATGCGTTCTTGTATTTGCTGATTCGAGTTTGCTGTAAGATGTCTCTTCACCCCGAGTTGACACAACACTTTTGGTAAGTACACTTACTTAATCTTGGTAAAATGTAGGCCACAGATTTTAGTCCTTTCCAACAGGCAACCCCCTGTGTGGAGGTTCCTTGAAGCTCCATATTCGAGTGTTCTGCCAGAAATTTGAGTAATTCTCCCCTGTTCTGAAAAACATCCACGGACTTACTAAAAGTTCCATTCAGGCTCTAAAAAAGTCTTCACGGGCATCTGGTGCAACACAGTCTGAGCTGGGGTTGTGCATTTGTTCCACAAATCTAGGTTTGCCGCTCAGATATTATTTCCCAAGACAATATACAGTAAGTGTTGTGGTCAAAACGGGTGTTTGGAAAATCTTCAGCATTTAAAAATGTGTTAATTTGTACATTGTTTACATTAAATTGTGGAAATTCAGTTATTTGATTTGACCAGTCATGTTTCAATACATAAAATTCCTTTGAGTCCAGATTTAACAATGCTTTTGATAAAGTCAGCCGCAGTAACCGCAGTAACCGCAGTAACCGCAGTAACCGCAGTCTCGCTGAATTTCTGACTTCATTAAATGATGCCAGGAACGCTGAATTAATTAAATGCCTTTAATGGTTTGGCATTCACTGGCCACTGAAATCTGGATGAAGAAAGGGATTTTTATGAGATCATTTTGTAACTAACTGTAACTTTAACTCTGTACACAGCTTGCTTCCTCTATCTAAGCATTTACATCTGTCTCCTAAGCAAGCGTATGAATGTGTGTGTGCGTGTAGGCTGGCCAGGCGTCGTATGAATGAATTAACAGGACTGTTTAAACCGTTATGTGACCACTGTCATTGTCTTCAGGTGAAATGGTTAGATTAACCTTCAAACATTCAACTTCTTGCTTTATCCCCACCTTGCATTTAACACCTATGGATGTCATCCAGTCCAAGTTATCATATGGGGGGATTTTGAAGGATATTTGTGAAATGTTTACTGACATTTGCTTATGCTGTTTTTTCCTGAACACATGTTCAAACCTGCTTTCACGTTCATTAGCATCCAAATGGCTATTGTAGACAGATCTAGCTGTCTGCGGTATTTCACACCCAATACCAAATGTCTATTGTCTGATGTGTGGAGTATGCTAACAGGCTTCCTGCCTCATGAAGGTGTTGTCCAGTATTATCTTATAATTATATGGAGAAAAGCGGATGAAGGACAACTGCCCCATTCAGCGCCTCGTCACGATGACAATAGGAAGCAGCATCTCGCCAAGATGTCGAAAGGGGGACAATTCCACAAAGTCAACACGAGAACAGCAGGACCGTTTGAACAAAACATCGCGGACAGCCAACACCTACAACCATCAAAGGCGATCCACACCTCATGACCTGAAGGAACCACGGCAACCCCCACCTGAGACACCTCGAGGAGCAGCAGCCATCTCCTGATATGCTAAGAGATGCTGAATGACCCCATATGGAGCAAAGAATGGAGAGAAACAACTGAGACATTTCAAGCGTCGCAGACACTGACACGGACACTTACACAAACACACACAGACTCACGTAAACACAAACACACACGTTTTCATACCCCCTCTTAAACAAGCAGTCAACCCTTGCCTTTAAACAAAGGCAAGACACAATACACAGAGAACACCACATGAGGCGAAGAACTGAGACACAAACACACACACACACACACACACACAGACACTCACACAAACACACACACACGGACACTCGATCACAAACACACTCTTAACTGTACCAACAGTCAACCCATATTACAATAAGGAAATGCTACATATCATGTACCCCTCAGTAACCAGAAAGGAAATGTTTTAAGATGTTGTAGCACTGTAATGTATCTCCCATAGATCGTTATCTTCTGTACTTTAGTTTGATCCTAAACATTTTTGTAGTGTTAGTTTATTTTAGTTAGGAATCACGTTATTCCTTAAGTTTGCCTTGGTTGTCACTTTTTAATTTTATTTCCCCGCTGGCTACAATGTACTGTACATGTATTTATTACTGCCGAGAGTACTATGCCACCTTTGCAAGACAGAGATTCCACACTCACTCAAGAAAAAGACAAAGAATATAGTTAATATCTAATGTTCTGTTTAAGACAAAAAGTCTTAAAAAGGGGGAATGAAGGGACCGGTCATTTGAGATTCATAGTTAATAAGGATATGCCATAGTCAAGAATTCAATCTTAATCATACCTAGTATAAATGTTACTCTTACTTGTATCTAACTAGCATGTCAGCATTTCCTGGGTGAATATACTTGACCTGGGAGAGAGGTGTGATATTGCTCTCACCTTCCCCATCCAGGTCGAGACAAAGGGGCCTTGTCCCAAAGGCCTATTTGAATAGATGGTAACACCCCTTAACATCAGTGTATAAAACTCACTATCTCACAAGGGATAGGCAGATAAGCTTAGGTAAAACGCTGTGGGTGAGTGTGTAACTTCAAGCCTCTGTCTCAACAACGTCATCATTAATTAAGATTAAAACCTGGATCATGACTGACAAATCCAAGACTGAGTTTCCAATCTATGGTATAAAACTAAATACTATCACTACTTATTTATAATGCAAAGAGTGACACACACACACACAGACAAAGACTCACTGACACAATGACAATCACACACACACACACACACACACACACACACACACACACACAGTGTGGCTGACTGGGGACTTTACACCTAACGGTTGTCACCAGATCAGTCTTAGCTGTAACATCCCGGACACTGGGGTTAGCAGAAGCTAAGCAAGTGAAAGAACAAACAAAACATAAAAGTAATATGAATCTACAAACACACACACACACACACTGACAAATACACACACTCACCCTGTGGGTCGACCTCTTTGGCGATCTTGAGGGCGTCTGAGTTGGCCAGGTCCTGGTTAGCTGGCGTCACGGCCAGGATGAGGCAGTTATCCCGGGTGATGAACTGAAGGAGCATCTCTTTGATCTGGAACTCAATGTCTACCGGCTGGTCGCCCACGGCAACCTTCGTCATGCCCGGGAGGTCGATCAAGGTCAGATTCAAGACTAGTGGTGGGGGAAGAAATAAGCTGTCAGTATGTGTATGTGTGTGTGTGTGTGTGTGTGTGTGTGTGTGTGTGTGTGTGTGTGTGTGTGTGTGTGTGTGTGTGTGTGTGTATGTACGACACAGTGAGAGGGGTGGAGAGATAGAACGAGATAGTGTGTGTGAGAGAGAGAGATTCCTGGTGCCAAGCTCAGGTGGGCCCTGTTACAAGAGTGTGTGTCTTAGGGAACATGTTAAGTCTCGGTGCACTCCTTGCATCTGTGTGTGTGTGTGTGTGTGTGTGTGTGTGTGTGTGTGTGTGTGTGTGTGTGTGTGTGTGTGTGTGTGTGTGTGTGTGAGTGTGTGTGAGTGTGTGTGTGTGTGTGTGTGTGTGTGTGTGTATTACCATGGGGGGAGAAGACTCGGAGGTTGATCGGTATTGGTGATCTGTGTGTGTGTGTGTGTGTGCATTACCACGGGGGGAGACGACTCGGAGGTTGATCGGTATGGGTGATCTGTGTGTGTGTGTGTGTGTGTGTGTGTGTGTGTGTGTGTGTGTGTATTACCATGGAGGGAGAAGACTCGGAGGTTGATCGGTATTGGTGATGTGTGTGTGTGCATTACCACGGGGGGAGACGACTCAGAGGTTGATCGGTATGGGTGATCTGTGTGTGTGTGTGTGTGTGTGTGTGTGTGTGTGTGTGTGTGTGTGTGTGTGTGTGTGTGTGTGTGTGTGTGTGCATTACCATGGGGGGAGAAGACTCGGAGGTTGATGGGTATGGGTGAGATTCCCTTGTTGGAGCCGGTGATCCGGTCTGTCTCCGCCTCGATCTCCCGGCGGACTTCGTCAAAGTCCACAAACTTCCTGTCCTTACAATGCAGGAACTCCGCATACTCTGGACAGACACGAGGAAGCACCAAGTTTGTTAGCTATGAGACAAGGAATTTGGATCTATGCGAGTGAGTGAGTGAGTGAGTGAGTGTGTGTGTCCACCATTAGTGTGTATGCATGTTCGTATTCGTGTACCTGTATAGTTATAGTGAGTGCGTCTGTGTATCTATCTGTGCATGTGTGTATCCATCTGTGTGTGTGCAACTGTGTGTGTGTATCCATCTCTGTCTGTGTGTGTGTGTGTGTGTGTGTGTGTGTGGGTGTGTGTGTGTTTGTTTGTCTGTGTGTGTGTGTGTGTGTGTGTGTGTGTGTGTGTCCGCGTTCGCCACAGGAAGAATGTTTTCCTGTGTAACTCACTCTCACTTCCCCATTAACTCCCAGCGTCAGCCTTAAAGGAGACGTACCTGACATCTTGCCTCGTCAACAAATAAACATGAAACATGTATCAACCTGCAATGATGATACACGGCCAGCCTTAAAGGTATATGGGCCATTCTACCGAATTGGTGCAAAGTCAGGTCGGAAATATTTTGAATTCTTTTATGTTTTATTCCCAAAACTTTGTCTGTATGTATATTGTACCATATCTAAAGTACACATATCTAGTAAAAGAACAGTCAATTTTTATATTGTATTTTCAGAATGTGTTGGAATGTTTTTCCTCTTCCAAAAATTGTCACTACCGAAACATCACATTTACTATAGTAAAAAAGTATTATCATTGACCTGTT
>NC_137920.1:20390817-20585817 GCF_963457725.1 Sprattus sprattus
AGATGAGTGCTTGGACGTGTTGTGAATATGCGTATAAGTACGTAACTATGTTTATCAGGTTATTGTTTATTATTGTGTTTATTTATATGTACTGTTGTGAGGTAAACTGCATGAGGATGGGCAGCCTACTAACACATTCCCACTCCATACACCAGGGGGCGCTGGTTGGCCTCTGACTGGTGTGAGTGGTGTGTAGGCCACAGATGTGAGACCCAGGTGGGAGGCTGCATGGGCCTGTGGGCCGGCTGCAGGTGCCTCCGTTGGACTGTAGACTCCCGTTTGGATTTGCGGTTCCGAACCCGATTTCCATCCAAGACTTTTGGACTTTTAAAGAAAACTTCAACTGTAGACTAGGAGAGTGTAAAATGAACAACACTGGGAGCTTTCAAAGACCACTGAGGCTGAGTGAGGGGGGGGGTTAAAGTCTCTGGACAGGAAAGGGAGAGAACACACACACACATACACACACACCAGACAAACACACGCATGCATGCATGCACACACGTAAACACACACACACACACACACACACACACACCAGACAAACACGTGCATGCATGCACGCACGTAAACACACACACACAAACACACACACACACCAGACAAACACGTACATGCATGCACGCACGTAAACACACACACACACACACACACACACCAGATAATACGTGTGCAGGCATGCATGCACGCACGTAAACACACACACACACATCAACCACAAACACATTTGTGCATGTGCGTACACACACACACACACACACACACACACACACACACACAGTACACTCATGCAGCCTACTCATATATAATGCAAAGAGTGATACACACACTGACGAAGACACTGAGTCACACACACACACACACACACACACACACACACACACACACACACATGCACGTAAACACACACACACACACACACACACCAGACGATACGTGCGCATGCATGCACGCACGTAAACACACACACACATCAACCACAAACATATTTGTGCATGTGCGCACACACACTCACACACACACACACACAGAGTACACTCATGCAGCCTACTCATATATAATGCAAAGAGTGATACAGACACTGACAAAGACACTGACTCACAAACACACACACACACAGAAAGACACTGACACCCACCCGCACACGCACAGAGTGGCTGACTGGGGACTTTACACCAACGGTTGTCACCAGATCACAGTCTTAGCAGTTACACCCCAGACACTACAGGCTGCAAGAGTTATCACATTACAGCCTCACATTAGCAGAAGCTAACCAGTGAATTAACCTTGTAGCAACATCCACTGTTTTCTGTGGTTGCTAAAAGATTTCAGCAAGTCACATTGTGGACCATTGTTTCTTCACAAAATGCATCAAGGTAAAACATGAGGTGTTATGGTTAAGGTCTCATGTACTATGCAACTGGTTAAGTGCTCAGACCTCATGGGACTTGTAGTTTTAAGTCAAAGCGAGATTAAGCGAATTCTGATAACTCAGCTTTATCAAAAACTATAGTTTGGCCTATCAAGACTTTAAGGTTACTCAAACTACTTCCGAATTAATGATAAAGAATTCGAGCAAAACAAAGGCAAAGAGTCACAATCTACTCTGGAACATTCTCTAGATTCACAGAACTTGGAACATGGTTACACCATAGCACCAAAGTGTCAACATCCTTAGTCCTAATCATCATTACTGCGCATGAAGGATGACCAGACTGAAATCTCATGGGTAAACTATTTTGTCAGCGATAATAGTAATGTCAAGAGTCCAATTGGAGACATAACAAATGGTGTACGTATTAAATAGATACAGCATATCTGTATTCAATAGATACAGCATATCTGTATTCAATAGATACAGCATATCTGTATTAAACAGATACAGCATATCTGTATTAAACAGATACAGCATATCTGTATTAAATAGATACAGCCTATCTGTATTGTCTTGTGTCTGTTTGGATAGACTGTGTGACAGCATGTCCTTTAGTGAAGTGGTGGACAGTGTTACAGGGACATACACTTCTGGCATGAGTAGATGGCCTTACACACACATACACACCAAGGTGTGGCATGGATCAAGGGTCACCGTCACACACACACACAAATTAGTTCAAAGAGGCAGACGCGAACAAACACACACACACAGTGTGTGTACAATGGTACTGTGTGTATTGTGTGTGAAGGAGCATACCATAAAACACTGCCATGAACACAGAAATATGGTCTCTCATTTTTCTCTTTGGCATGTGTAGAAACACACACACACACACACACACACACACACACACACACACACACACACACACACACACACACACACACACACACACACACACACACACACACACACACACACACACACACACACACACACACACACACACACACACACACGTCCATACGGACTCAGTCCAAGGACGAGATTGTTTTAAAGACAAGCCTGTCATCGCCATGAAAGAAAAGACAACGAATGCAACTAACATACTGCAACATCTCTTGTGACTCTCAGACCCTCCATCTCAAACACACTCACGCACGCAGGCACGACAAGGTGAGATCTGTGATAAAAGCTCAATATATTAACAACACTCTCCTGTCTCCGGAGTTTTTCTCTCCCCCACACACAAATACTATCTCTATCTCGCACACACACACACACACACACACACACACACACACACACACACTTCTTCAACAGGAATTTGGCCTCTACATCTCCTTACTGGAAGTAAGAAAGAGCCAACTCAGCAGGACTGATTCACCACTGACACACACACACACACACACACACACACACACACACACACACACACACACACACACACACAGAGTTAGATGTGCAGTCTCTCCCACTTTCTCCCTCCAGACAATCAGAAACACTTTCTTAAAAGGATACACACAACACCACCCCCACCCTCACTAAACGTACTCTCTCCACCTTCCTCACACAGTTCTGTTTGTCACACACACACAGTTTCCTTCACGCAAAGAATGTGGCTCCAATGCTCTCTTCAAACACCCATTATGATCTATTATAGACCCCCACACACAGACAGACAGACCCGCATACCCACCCAGCCACAATCACCCACTTAGGGCACCCACACAGCATCCTCGGAATGACATCATCCAATCAGGGCAGGCCTGACCTCAGTTGTGACCTCACCACCACGGCTTCATCACTGCCTGTACTGTGTGTGAAGTGCAGTGAAGAACGACAATAGTACGATACTTCCCATTCCCCCGGCATTATCAGTGACACCATTCTCATCTTTACGCACTCAAATAACCCCATTGTCTTACCAGTGGATTCACGTCTGCAACGTAGGCTATAAACGACAGAGAGAAATATGAAACCAAATAGCGCGAATTGAAATGACTACATAGTTGAGTTTTGACTACGGAACTTTCCAGATAAAAACGCTGAGGTCGGGCGTTTTTCTTTCTTACAGAACACCACCTCAGAACGAGTTGTAATGACCGCACGCCCAACAATTGTTATTTATTTACTCAAACGATGTACCGTTACTACAAAAGGCTACGGGATAATGGACATAGGCCCGACCCACATCAACGTTGACCTGTCATGACAGCCGACATTAAACAATTTGATCAAACATACAGTAATACTGCCAACAACTGCAGGCCCAAATGGCAGTTAAAGGTATCTTTTTTTTCAAGTGGGACCGGGGTGTTTGTCCTATTACGGCGCGTCTTCCCAAAACCACTATCATATCCTGTTTTCACCATCAGCCTCAAAGCTAAGAGAAAAGTGCCAGTCAAGCTACTGTCGCAAATCATGTTTACTGTCATCCGCTCCCGCAACCGCTCTTTTGATCCCGTCACTGGTTGCGCGTATTTTCCGTACTACGCATGGAAAAGCAGTCTCAGTACACAAGTAACAGGTTTGCATTAAGTTTAAATATCTCTATGGCTTGCTAAATAATACATTATGTTAAATCCCGAAATTCCATAGTCTGCCAGTGTGGGCAAAGTACTACTGAAAGAACTGCGTTAAAAGCTTGTAATAATTCTAAATTACCTTCCCACGAAGTTCTCCAACACAGAGCTTTTGCCAGCGCTCTGTCCACCGACCACAGCGATCTGTGGCAGGTCCAAGCTGCAACTCTGTCCAATTGAGCTGAAGGCATCTTGAAGTTTATTGACGAGGGGAATGAGATCCTCCATTCCCCGGTTCCCCATGGCTAGACCGAGGCGACACGGTGGCACACGTCGAAACGCTGACTGGGTGAGGCAGAGTAGCGGAGAAGTAGTCCTTAGTTGATCGGGAAATGCAAAAAAAATCACCCCGTAGAAACCTCTCGAGTGCCTCGTAGACTATTGTAAGAGTTTGGTCAAATAATAGAGTGGCATAAATGCAAGACGCAGAAAAGTGTTCGAGCGAGACAAGACAACAAAAGCAGTTTGAGTTCCACAAAAACAGGGTCGAACTCGGCTGAATAACAGAAAACTTATGTTATCCGGTCAGAGGAACTCGAACCTCCGGCGTATGATAGTGATCACGCTCGTTTTTGTTGGACTCTTCTTCCCATTGGTCATATCCACTGCCTGTCAATACACTTCGTGTTATCATTGGAATGGAGTTTACAAAAAAGGAAGAGGGTGGTCCAAAGGTTTTGATAGGGCGTTTGAGTAAACGACTACACGCCCTACTCGTATAACGCGGAAATGCCTCAGCATTCTTGGTGGAAAGTTATTTTTCTATAGGGTTCAACTCACACCAAAGCCTCGGACTGTGGTTCCTGTCTTAATTTGCGCTGTTTTTATTAATAGTACTATTTTTATGTATTTCTCAGCTATTTTTATTCAGCTTACACCGACATCCCTCTATTGACTTAGTAACTTAGAAGGGCTGTAATTTACATTTACAATTAAAGTTTACTGCTTCAAAGTAAGGGATTTGTTATAAATACCCACATAACACAAAATAACGCTTAATTACATCGGTCGTATAAATTATGATCGCTCAGCGGGAATTTATCCCGCCCGAGTTTGTCATCTGAAATTACAGATCTAACACTGCCATCTAGCGTGACTAACATCGAATTGTTTTAGCAAATCAATCTCAAATGATGAAATATGTACACCATACTCAAATACACACAAAAGCACGCCTTGAACCACACTTGACGTGAATAAATAGGTCAGCACTTTTAAAGTTTGACTTTTGGTCAATACATTCATCGTCAGACTAGAATAGGCTTATCTGCCTAGAGCACAGAGACAACACAGTGTGATGTCTCATTTTCTGTCTATGAATGGTACAATTGTGGCAGCCAAGATGCTGTGAGCAGTGACAAAATGAGCCAAACACATGTTTTATAATGTTAGGGTTTTATAAGAGTTGTTATAATGTTTTATTATGGTCATATGCACTTTTGACTGTGGGCCTTCAGATTTAGTTAATTGCCATCTCACAGAGTAACTGGAGCTATATGCATACAGTGTGAATCAGGCTGTGTGTCAACAGCTGGTAAATATTTTGAATAACTATATTTAAATGAGTAGAAAGTATGACTACAAATATAGCCTACAGACTTGTATTTTTCCCCTGAGACATTGTAAGGGAGCTGGCCACAGCAGAGCGGGAAAAGGGATGGGAACGAAGCAGACTATCCGAACTATACAGGGTTTAGTTAGACCTTTCGTTTTTGAACAGGCAAAGCTCCACCCAGCAGCTGATCAGTGTATCGAGTGTAAATAAGGCATGTATCAAGTATTAGATTAGATTATTTTCAACTTTGTTGTCATTGCACAGAGTACAACTACTAAGACAACGAAATGCAGGTTATCATCCAACCAGAAGTCCAAAATAGCAATAAAAGTGCAGAGTATGTGCATTTGTAAAGTGGAATAAGTGAATAAATAAGATTATTAACAGTGAGAAACAGATATGTTATTTGAACAGAATTGGGACTAGCAGCAATTGGGGTAAGAAGTGTAGATATGTATATGAAAAGTGCAGGTGTAAGGTAGTACAGTAAATAAAGTAATATACAGTATCGAGAGTATACAAGTATTCCAAGCGTACTGTATATTGAGTATCATGAGTATACAAGTATTCAAAGCATACTGTATATTGAGTATCATGAGTATACAAGTATCCAAGGCGTGTATCGAGAGTATACAAGTCTACAGTGTATGGAGAGTATTCAAGTACAGTATACAAGGCTGATAAAAAATGTAACACATCCTTCTGAAATTTGGAACGCTGGAAATCCTTTTTTTTAGATGCAGTGGGGTAAAAAACCTTCCTGACGTTCTCCCTATGAGGACAGGCAACCAGTACGGCGAATAAGAGGAGTAGATAATTCAAAAGACGTGACACTCCCCTGGTTTCCATTGACTCACTTGCATATTTTAAGCGCATTCATAATTCAGCTAGAGAAGATGCGGGTCTATGCGCATTTCCATCCGCTGTTTTATGCGTGTTACAATATAGCCTAAATGGATACTCTCCTTATTAAAAAGAGGAGCCGTGAACATCTGTGGGATCCAAATGTAAGGTTGTCAGCGGGAAAACATTGGACCGACCTTGCAGCAAATGCGCATTTATAGGCTACTATTAAACCCGTTTCCATTAATTTTGGTCACATTGTAGGCTACTGTTAGCCTGGATACCAGACATATGTAGACCATACTTAAATACCCTGTAGGCTATTTCTCAGCTCTTTTTCTTTAGCCTAAAATGTTTTTGTGACTATTGCTCCGTTATTGAGTTCTTTGATTTATTTATTTTGATTAAGGTTTCTGATTAGTTATGATTGCAGTTCTTCAACATGTTATGTGTGTGGTGATGTGTATGTCATTATTTGCTATTTATCCGTTTGGTAAGTGTCGCCGTCAGCAGGTGGACTAGTTCACAGCGGTAATAAGTCAGCCAGACGTTCGATATTCGACAGATATTCGTTTTCGAAAGACGTGTTCGCATTCTGATCGCATATACAGCCGCGGAAAAAATTAAGAGACCACTTCAAAATTATCAGTTTCTCTGGTTTTACTATTTATTGGTATGTGTTAAAGTAAAATGTACATTTTAGTTTTATTCTATAACCTACTGGCAACATTCCTACCAAATTTCAAATAAAAATATTGTCATTTAGATCATTTATTTGCAGAAAAATGACAATTGGTCAAAATAGCAAAATTGATGCAGTGTCTTCAGATCTCGAATAATGCAAAGAAAACAAGCTCATATTCATTTTTAAACTACACAATACTAATGCTTACACTTAGGAAGAGTTCAGAAATCAATATTTGGTGGAATAACCTTTATTTAAAATCACAACTTTCATGTGTCTTGGCATGCTCTCCACCAGTCTTTCACATTGCCGTTGGGTTACTTTATGCTACTCCTGGCGCAAGAATTCAAGCAGCTCGGCTTCTTTTCATGGCTTGTGACCATCCATCTTCCTCTTGATCACATTTCAGAGGTTTTTTATGGGATTCAGGTCTCGAAATTGGGCTGGCCATGACAGGGTCCTGATCTGGTGATACTCCATCCACACCTTTACTGGCCTGGCTGTGTGGCATGGAGCATTGCCCTGCTGGAAAAAACACTTCTCAGAGTTGGGGAACATTGTCAGAGCAAAAGGAAGCAAGTTTTTCTTCCGGGACAACGTTGTACTTTGCCTGGCTGAGGTTTGTAAAAGACCATAAGGATTGAAAAAGCGGACTGGAGGTTCTTCTAAGTTCGTCTTCTCTGATGAGTCCGATTTCACAGTAGGTGCAAGACTCTCTGGCTTGTAGGCCTCTCCAGGTCTCCGTCTAACCATCAGACGACCATGTGTTGGGCAAAGCTGAAAATTGGACTCATCAGAGAAGACGAACTAGAAGACCCTCCAGTCCGCTTTTTTCAATCCTTATGGTCTTTTACAAACCTCAGCCAGGCAAAGTACAACGTTGTCCCGGAAGAAAAACTTGCTTCCTTTTGCTCTGACAATGTTCCCCAACCCTGAGAAGTGTTTTTTCCAGCAGGGCAATGCTCCATGCCACACAGCCAGGCCAGTAAAGGTGTGGATGGAGTATCACCAGATCAGGACCCTGTCATGGCCAGCCCAATTTCGAGACCTGAATCCCACAGAAAAAACTCTGAAATGTGATCAAGAGGAAGATGGATGGTCACAAGCCATGAAAAGAAGCCGAGCTGCTTGAATTCTTGCGCCAGGAGTAGTTTAAAGTCACCCAACGGCAATGTGAAAGACTGGTGGAGAGCATGCCAAGACACATGAAAGTTGTGATTTTAAATCAAGGTTATTCCACCAAATATTGATTTCTGAACTCTTCCTAAGTTAAAGCATTAGTATTGTGCAGTTTAAAAATGAATATGAGCTTGTTTTCTTTGCATTATTCGAGATCTGAAGACACTGCATCTTTTTTGCTATTTTGACCAATTGTCATTTTTCTGCAAATAAATGATCTAAATGACAATATTTTTATTTGAAATTTGGTAGGAATGTTGCCAGTAGGTTATAGAATAAAACTAAAATGTACATTTTACTTTAACACATACCAATAAATAGTAAAACCAGAGAAACTAATAATTTTGAAGTGGTCTCTTAATTTTTTCCGCGGCTGTATATTCTCATTTTGATTGCTGTAGTAGTTGCCATTGGTAGGCAACTACATACTACAGGTGAAATCTTCCTCATATCTGCCATCATAGTGAAACAGCATGCATTTAAATATTTAAAATATGCACCAAAACTCAACCGAAAGATATTTTCTCATTCCGATTGCTGTAGTAGTTGCCAATAATATGTGTTTACTTACTACAGGTGACATTTTATTGATGTCCGCCATCGTAGTGAAGCAATATAAATTTGAATGTTTAAAATATTCACCAAAAATCAACAAAAAGATATTTTTTCAGTTTCACTATTGTGCCAGATATCAGCCAAATTTCACCTGTAGTAAGTAGCTGCTCACCATTGGCAACTACTACAGCAATCAGAATTAGAAAATGTCTTTTGGTTGAGTTTTGGTGCATATTTAAAAATCTCAATTGCATACAGTTTCACATTTGGCTGATATCTGGCATAATAGTGAAACGGTATGAAATTTAGTTTTTTAAATATTCACCAAAAATCGACAAAAAGATATTTTTTCATTCTGATTGCTGTAGTAATTGCCAATGGTAGGCGGATATAGTCTGGGAAGTCCCGCCCCACTTCTTCCGGCCAAATTGATTTTGCCTCAGAACTGGGTCTGGCCAAGTATGGATACCCGTTCATTTCAAGATTTCCACAATCCTTGGAGCCAATCACAAACTGGCTTTTGGCTACCTGGCGCGCCATTGGCGGATTTAAACTTACCACGGCTACGTTACAAATTCTACTGCACGGAGAGTTTTTAAACATTGGACATGGTGGCCGCCGAAGCACCGCAAAACTTCGATAAGGCAAGTTTTCTTTGAAAACAGAACAGAAACTTGCCCTGGAACAATTCATACAGAAAAAATATGTGTTTGCTTTATTACCGATCGTTGTATCGTTGTATAGTATCGTTGGTCTGATTGGTTAAAGGCGTGTCCAATTACGTGAGTGAAGTGGATCGCTGATGATAGTTGGCCAGACTAACTGAGCAAATGCAATGCAGTGAAGGGGCAGGGAATTCCCAGACAAAGGCGGATACTTACTACAGGTGAAATTTGGCTGATATCTGGCATTACAGTGAAAAGGTGCATATTTAAAAAACTAAATTTCATACCGTTTCACTATTATGCCAAATATCATCCAAATGTCACCTGTAGTAAGTAGCTGCTTACCATTGGCAACTACTACAGCAATCAGAATTAGAAAATGTCTTTTGGTTGAGTTTTGGTGCATATTTAAAAATCTCAATTGCATACCGTTTCACTATTATGCCAGATATCAGCCAAATTTCACCTGTAGTAAGTAGCTGCTCACCATTGGCAACTACTACAGCAATCAGAATTAGAAAATGTCTTTTGGTTGAGTTTTGGTGAATATTTTTTAAAAAAAACTCAATTTGTACTGTATATAGTGTTGGTGTTTTAGAGCCACCTTTGGAGGTCTGGTGTACTGCAGGTCTGCAACATGTAGTTACCGTAAGCAGGCAGAATAGTTTTGCCTGTCTGAAGCCTAATTTATACTTCTGCATCCCTCTCCGTCCTCGAAAAAAAAATGGGCGGGCGGGGGCAGGCGGTTGATTCAGAAAAAATTGAACGTACTGGTCGGGCTTACATACTACTCCGACGGCTATGCGTCCTAAAGCCTATTCAACCTATTCAATGCCGGACCGCTGGGTGGGGTAACGACTGTTTGTCGAGCCCGTAGCTACCACATAACCTCTTTATTGGAAGTCATTGATTGTTTTTCCTCCCAACTGTCACTGACATGACACGGATGCTGCTTCAGGACCTGTCAGGCAGGTGCAGTCACATGGGCCTTGGAGACATGTAGCACAGCCAACTTCAGCATGTCTAATGCTATATATTCACTTGAGTAGGCAAATGTATCTCCATCGTGGTGGTCATTTTTTTGTGAAAAACATTACGATTTATAACAAAACGATATGCTTATCTTACATACAATACAGAAACTATTATAAAACGATCAAATAAAATGAATACGTTCTTATTTTCTTTGGTATGTTTGTCACATTCATACTGCAATGATCGCTGGGTAACCTTTGAATAACTACAACGCTATGACAATGCACTCTTTGGCCACGAGACGGTTGCCCTTGTCAAAAAGTGGTAACGTGAATGTGTCACTATGAAACAAAGCATGCACACTTCGAACAAAATTACCCCCCAAACTCTGAGGACAGGGCCAGAAAAATAAACCCACGGTATTCATCATACATCATACATCATGCAGTGTTATAGTTATATCAGACACACAGCAAGAACATGCATACCTCAACATACAGTTGTGGGACTGCGATTTCAACCATGAATATGTTGAAAAACACATACATTAGCACACTTACTAATGATCCTCTGCCAGGCTCTCATACACGAAAAGTTGATTCCAAAACTCTCGAATTTAAGACAGAGTGGACTGACAAGTAGGCTATGCATTTGTGCTGCTTGTGGGCAGGACAAAACCGATGTGTTTAATCTGCAACGAGACGGTTGCCCTTGTCAAAAGTGTTAGCGTGAAACGTCACTATAAAACAAAGCATGCACACTTCGAACAGAAATACCCGTAGAACTATGAAGTAAGGGGCAGGAAATTAAACCCACTGCAGTCTTCATACCAATCCACATGCAGTGTTATAGTTATATCAGAAACACAACAAGAGAATGCATACACATACATGCCAATAAACATTATTCTGATTCTGATACCTCAACATACAGTTGTGAGACTGCCTTTTCAACCATGAATATGATGAAAAACACATACAGGAGCACACTCACTTATTATCCTCTGCCTGGACACCTTTAATGCCCAATTTTCAAGAAGACGATCTTAGAGAAATCGTTGTGTGTGTGGTAGTCGTTTATTGTATAAATTCCTCCTCCCGGGAATTCTCACAACAGCGAATGATGGCAACTAACAGACAATGGTTGATGGTGGAGCTGGACTAGTTTGAGTTATAAGCAGAGGACGTGCTTGTAGCGATTTGAGCGACAACTACAACAACAACAGAACAGGAGACAGGTGGTACGTACGTTTACTAGATTTTCCGCTAAATCAAGCGTTAGCGTATTCACAATAACTCTCAAAAGTGTGCTGCTAGCCTCGCTGCTAATAAGTACAACGTTGTCGTGCCGATTATGCTCTCACACGCCACCCTCATTGAGGCAAAAGTAATGTTTGACTCAAATGTCTTTCACTGCCGTTTTATGTAAAGTCAGTCATTCTAAATAGGTTCTACACATACATGAAATACATTTCCTATTTAATAGATGCAAAGTAATTATGCTGCCAGCATTACTCCGTAGCAAATTACGTTAGATGTCAGTTGAAGCTGGTTGGAGAAGGCACTTTCAACACCGAGCCACCAGCCAAGAGACCAACAGTGGTCGGGAGAAATGTACTTTTCGAAGGTTTATATAAAATACGGTAGCCTAATGCTGCATGCTGTGCAGCTTTGTAGTTTACCAAAGTCGTACTAAAACATTTTGACAGAAAACAGGAAATGTGAGGTCCTGACATGTGTGATTCCGGAAATGATGTTGTTTGGAAATGATGTCGTAAACTGGCCAATCACAGCCAAGGGGGTCTCCGACTCTCTCCGTCTCTTTAAGAAAAGTTAGAAAAAAGCGTTTGTCTCCGACCAGCTCTCCGACGGCTCTCCGACGGGTCGGATGGGCGGCAACACCTGGGTGAAGGTGTTACCAAGGCGTGCCAAGGCGTGCCAAAGTGTCCCTCTACGACCAAATCGAAGAGAATCGTAGAAGTGTAAAAATGCCTTGAGATTCCGAGTACACACGAACTGTAAGTCTGTTTCATTCAGGAAATAAAGAACCAGTTATTGAAGAGTTCGTCAGTCCTCATTTGACCACCATCACACTTACCATTGGCAACTACTATAGCAATCAGATTGATAAAATATATTTGTATTGATTTTTGGTGAATATTTAAAAAACTCAATTTCATACCGTTTCGCTATTATGCCAGATATCAGCCAAATTTCACATGTAGTAAGTAGCTGCCTACCATTGGCAACTACTACAGCAATCAGAATGAAAAAATATATTTTTGTTGATTTTTGGTGAATATTTTAAACATTCAAATTTGTATTGCTTCACTACAATGGCGGATATCAATAAAATGTCACCTGTAGTAAGTAAACGCCTATTATTGGCAACTACTACAGCAATCGGAATGAGAAAATATCTTTCGGTTGAGTTTTGGTGCATATTTTAAATATTTAAATGCATGCTGTTTCACTATGATGGCAGATATGAGGAAGATTTCACCTGTAGTATGTAGTTGCCTACCACTGGCAACTACTAGCCTACAACAATCAAAATGAGAAAATATATGCAATCTGAATGCGAACACGTCTTTCGAAAACGAATATCGAACGTCCGGCTAACTTATTACCGCTCTAGTTCACATGTCATGCAACAAATTACGACCAACCTCATAAATATTTCCCTCATGTTTAGAAGAAACGACTACATATATCACTATTAATACATTATTACCTCTCGTATTAGTAATACAGTCAGATTCAAATTTAAAAGTTGAAAAGGTACGCCCACTTCTTGCCCGAATACAAGTTGCAGCCGAGTCAAGGCTTAAAACGAAAGTAAAAAGGCAGCAGATAGGCTACGCGGAACTTTCTTACATAAGTAAGTCCACTGCTTTTATCTTTGTCTCATATTGTTACTATACATTACATCTACAGTCATTGTGTCTTAATGGATTCATTATCGAAATGTGATGTTGTTGCACTGTGCAGTTGTTTACATCTAGACTGCGTTTCCCAAAAGCGACGTTGAGCAACTACCGGAGAGTTCCACCATTTAGCTATAGTAGATCTTCAACGACGCAAACCAGATCGGTTCTGTTGAAGTGGTAAATAAAGTATAGAACTTGCCTCAAGATTTAACTTCTCTGAAGTTGCGTTAGAAGTTGCCTGTAGCCTTTGTTCGCTTAAGGCAGGTGTTCTACCTGGCTACAAGGGCTTGTTTTTGTGGTAACCTACGCCTACACTACTCAGGCCCGTAGCCAGGGGGGGTTCGGGGGGTTCGGACGAACCCCCCCACGCACTGGGAGGTACCAAAAAAAAAAAAATCTATCAAAATTATCAAATCATCCTGCTTGACAGCCCACTGCCTATAGAACTCAGGCGGGCAAGCAATTGGGAGTGGATCTGAGACACGTGTAGGCCTCCTTCCTTTGCAAACAAAATAATATACTACCATTGAGGAGAGCGCGATGTTGCAACATGTGCTCTTGATTAGGGACAGTGCTACAATAACATCCCTCAGTGAGCGCTTTGCCCCTTCTGCTATGATTGCAACTTCTTTGATCGGACTCGTCCCAAGTATTCTCTGTTCAAGAGACGTCTGCCTTGAGGACGCGGTCACCATGTATGAGACAGATATGCCGTCACCGGAATTGTTCGAAATGGAACTGAACCGATGGAAGAACCACTTCTTGTCCGACTCTCCCGCAGAAGCAGTAAAGAGATGTGACGCCACCATGTTCCCTAACGTCGCTGTGCTCCTGAAAATATCATGCACTATCCCTGTTACTTCATGTGAGTGTGAAAGGAGCGCAAGTGCGTAACGAAGGCTGAACAATTACATGAGAGCTTCGATGGGAAACAGCCGGCTTTCAAACCCTGCGCTCCTACACTGAGGTAGACCTGGACGAGATTAGATTTGGACAATCTGTTGCGTTAAACGTGAGCATTACGAAAATGTATAGGCCTATATGTATGTAAGCTGGAGCATTTTCTGTTAAAGTTAATTAAATTAGAAGTTATATTTTATTGTTGGATTTTATAGTTGGGATTTTATAAATTACATTTCACCTAGTTCATTTAGGACTTCTCTTGTTAGTTAGGTTATTATAGACGGATGTTGACATGTTATGAATTTGGGAGGATCAGGGAAGTGAGGTTAGAGTTTGGAAAGTTGAAGACTGAGAAGTGAGCCATTAAAACTGTTCAAGAGCATCCTTGTCTCCCTCCAGTTCGTCTGTTCAATAAGTGAGGATTTCACCTGAACGAACCCAACACAAAAGGTTACATGTATATAATAACATAGCCTACAGCTTAAGACAGTTATTGGCAGTCTCCATTTTTTGCTTTGAAATCGTCTCAAAAACGCAGGAAATGCCATTTCAAAGGGTTGAAATTTCAAAATTTGTCCCAAATTATTAAATTAAGAACCCCCCCATACAAAATCCTGGTTACGGGCCTGCTACTGCACGATTAATTGTTTAGCCAATTGCGGCATGTGAGGTATACAGTTTTCATGACTTCACAAACTGGTTGGGTAACCTTCAGCTATTTCTGTCTTACAATAAACTACCTCACACCTGTTGTGGAACAGTCATAGGCTCGCCATCAAAGTAAAAGTATTTTTCATATAATATTAGCGTTGTGTAAACAACACAGCGAGCCAATCGTGGCACGCAATTCCCCCTTTAACCACTAGAGTATTGGCCTTTTACTTCGCTCAAATGTTCGTCTCGCGAGAACAAGGCAACAGTGTGATGGTTATGTACCATAGTTTGGTTATGTACTTCCAAACGCACGTTGCCGCAAACCCTTCTCCGATCTTTCTACCAAGTATGTGGCAAGTAAAAAGAGGAAAGTTGACAGTGAGGGCAGCCGCTTTCAGGAGAAATGGGAATTGCAATATTTCTTCTCCGAAAAATCAAGGCAATTGTGTTGCCTAATTTGTCAAGAGACGGTTTCCTTGTTCGGCATAGCTTATTTGTGTGAGCAGACATTCTCTGTCATGAATTTAAACAAGTGACTCCCACGTGACATTTTACGCAGACATTCTCTGTCATGAATTGCATCTCAACCAGTGCCGTCAAACCCGACCTGGCCTGTTTACTGAAATCCAGATATCAGTATCACCCTTCTCATTAGTGTCAGCAAGTTATCTGTTTCTTGGTCAATCTGAAATTATGTGTGTTTTGAACAGTAACATCTGTCACTATTTACAATGAAAATCCAAAAGCACAGTTGATATATGCACTTGGACTTATTCCACTTATTTTATTAAACTCTTGAATAAGATTTGGCTATAACTGTTGATGTTACGTACCTATAGATGTGACACGAACTATTACTTACTGAATGATCTTGTTAAAGACAGAGCAAAATTCACATATTTTAACAGACAACAGACAGCATTACTTATAACTCCTGTTTGAAATGATGTTCATGAAAGTTAAGCTATTTCATGTAGTTTGTTTAATGTTCTCTGACTCCAGATATGAATGAAAGGCAGAATTGTGTTTTTACAGTTTTCCCAACTGCCTGAGTGGCTTATATTTGGTTACATTGTCATTTGAAGTATAAAGATAATGGTGACAATGTAAATTGTGTTTTATTTGCATGTAACTTTTATGGTTAAAATATGTCCGAAGGGACAATTGGCCCCCGAGCATCTTCACATTATCAAATCTGGCACTCTTTGAAAAAAGTTTGGACACCCCTGGTGTAGACTGTAGGACTCGCCAATGTATCATTGTAAACCTAACCATGTCATTTTAAATGATATATAATAGGTACTGCAATTATACATTTAAAACTATAGATACAATATAATATATAATAAATATTAGTAATATACAAGAAGTCTCGCGATGTTTGCAAGGGGTGTGAATAATAATGATACCAGTAAGCACGAGATTGGCTCTAACTTTGTTGTATTTATTCTATATTTGTTTCTTTGCCGTTAAACTAGAAGAGGCATAGTTCCAGAAACATCTAAGTGTTGTCCTTAAAGAGAAGGTATTATGCTCTTCTTTGAGGTAAGTATATTAACATGCTTCATAGAAGTTTTCTCATACTGTACATCTCTAGCCACCCTCTGTCTTAAACTGGTGTTAAATGTATGTTTTGTTAATCTGAAGTCAGCCTTTCACCACTGGACAGTCAGTCCAAGGAGTCATATTTTTTCATATTTGTATTTGATTTTGACAGACGCATCACACATCACCATGGATTCAGTACCAAGTTTGCTTCGAGGCACATTGGACAGTCTTTCTGCAAATAAGTTCAAAAGGTTCAAGCATGTTTTGGGGGAGGAATCCCCAATCGGGTGGGGGAACCTGGAGAAGGCTGACACAGATGATGTTGTGTACCAAATGGTGCAGACATGTGGACAGGAACAATGTGGGGAAGTCATGATGTCCATCCTAACCAGCATTGGAGAGAATCAGCTGGCCGCAGAACTGCAGAGGAACCTCATGAAAAGTAACGTAAAGTTTACAGAATATACAGTAAATAATAATTATGACCATGATAGGTGTAAAATGTTTTCTTCCGAAAGGTACATTGTGTAGTTATTAGTGGCATCTATTTGTAGAAATGGAATGAATTGTGTTTTTGTTTGCTTAGAATGAAGCCTTCGTATCTGCATAGGGAGTGAGTCCTCTTCCATACAGTCTGCTTATGTTAACGCTGCCATGTTTATACAGTAGGAGAAACAAACCAAAACACTGGATCGAGATAGGCCTTTTCATGGCATTTGAAGGCCACTGTAGGTACTCACACATGCTTATAAAGGGAAGGGTATTCAGTTGGTTGCAATTCAGCAACCTCACCACTATATGCCATTATAAACTACACACTGTATCTTTAATGTAAGTAAACCATCAGCCTCTCTGAAATAGAACAAAATATTTAGTGAAGAATAAAAGAAAAAATGCCATACCAAGGCTAAGGTTAACATTTCTTTATTATATTGACATGTCCTAGTTGGGCTGTTGAAAATGCACACAAGTAGTGGCTTGGTGCTGCTTCAGGGCATAGTCCAAATGAGTTGAGTAAGGTATGTATACAGTAAACAAAGAAGGTATACAGGTATACAGGTGTATGATCAGATAGACATGATCTGCACCAACAACACTAAATACCATCTCCAAAACATCAAGGCCATTTTTAATCTCCACCCCTACCCTTACCCCTACCCCTTTGCCCTCGCTTTTTCAAACGGAGCCATAACGAAGGGGAAGTCGAAGGGGTTTAAACTCTAGCCTTACGAATTGGGATAGCACTTCAACACTTACGTACGTCATCAGTACGCTGCGTCAGCTGTTACGTTACCGGAGAGCGACAGCTGTCACTCACCAGACATAAACAAACATGGCGCCTGCAGCTGTTATTTACACAATGCAACATTTCATCAAACAAGTTTTAAAATCATGAATTACAAAGAAAATACTTTCATATGTGTGATGCTTTCCCTGCTGTTTCAGACATTTTTAAATGGACTCGCGCAATGTTTCTCCTTTAATGATCACGGGTTCGCAATGCATTGAGGGAAATCAGTCTACCCCTCCGTTTGAAGTGTGCCCTCGGAAAATCTCCGTTTGTAGGGGTGGAAAGCCCTTCCCCTCTCCCCTACCCCTCTGTCTTAACGTGAATTGGGACAGCCCTACCCCTCCACATGAACGCGCAAAACGGAGGGGAAGGGGAAAGACGAAGGGGTAGGGGGTGAAATGGGATTCAGCCCAACTCGACATTCAAATTGATTTAACATGTAAATAGATATCTCACAAATGACATACCCGCTCATAAGCAACAGCAACATAAACAAAACAAAGAGGCGAAACAAGAAAAACATAAATGCAAGATATATAACATTGCCTTAATAACCAAGTCATTACCACAAAAAGGGCCCTAGTTTTAGGGGGGAACAGGCTGGCAGAAACAGCAGCACATGCTCGCTGTTGCACATAGACTGCAGAGCGAGCGATAAAGGTGTGGTCAAAGGCACTTAGTGGGCAGAGCCAGGCCAAAGTTAATTACTGAAATGTTTGGTTAAAGCCGACCCCTAGCATTGTAGAGCAATTATTTTTAACTGAATGCGTCAGACGAGATTTCAACGAAAGAAGATCTTTAAACTGACTGTCATATTGTTAATCAGGGTATGTGATTTTTAGCCTGTTGAAACAGAAAGTCTTTTACTTACTTAGATTCCATGACACGCTAGTGTTATTTTTGTCGAGATCAATATAGCCCAACTCACATGTGTCCAAAACATGCATAAGGTGTGTTACATATTCAGCTTATTCGGTCTTATGGAACAGATTTTCAACTGTTGAGCAAGAAAGAGTTTAAACGAAAGAAGAGGTCAGCCTATCTTCTATTGGAATAAAAGTTTTCGGATGGAAACTCAAGTTTTCTGAGTAGGCTACTTACATTCCTTTTCTCGACAGCCTACACCCAGTGTGGTGATGTGAGAGAATGATTTTGAGCTATTTCCTGCTACAGCATACTATGTGTGTCTATAACTTAGTCCAATTAGACTACTATATATATATTATATTATACTTTATGTGAATATAAATAACAAGAAATGTCTTTATTGTGTACGTAGGTCATGGATGACATTCGTTTGCTACTGACAGAGCATTTAATTCAACATGGACAAATAAGAAAAGTCTTTCAAGGGGTGTAACATTTTAAAAGAATTTCAATTTTATTCTTTTTTAAAGCCAGTCTTTAATGGATGGTGCTTTTCTGATGATTGTCATTGGTAGATCAGAGAATATTTATCACCCTACATTATGTCCCAATTAAATCCAATAATTTGTTTAATTTCAACTGTTTTGTACGAAAAAGCAAGGTCTTAAGCTATTTTTGGCAGCACAGTCCTTTTCCTAAAAAGGTCATAGCATGTTAGTGAACGTGCTTTGGCTATCACACCCTCGACCATTGCTGGTGGATTTTATTTCTTGAGCTTGCTTCTCAAAGTCTGACTCATCACAAATGTACTGTGGCCAAGAGGCTGCAACACTTCCAAATTAGGACAACACTTGCAAATACAGAAAGCAAATGCTCCAGTTTGGAAGTGTTATGGCCCCTCTTGATTGGCTACCACACAAATGCATCTTAAATGCTTGAAATGTCCAAAAGGGATGTTGTTTTTAAGTCCCTTTGGATGAAAGTGTTCCTGTCTGTGATTCTGAGCTATGTTTTAGTGTGGAAAAGACCATTTCTAGTGTTTCCATTTCTGGCCAGTCCAATTGACTAGTGTAAGATACGTACGTGCATTTCATTACA
Organism: Sprattus sprattus; assembly: GCF_963457725.1. NCBI lineage: Eukaryota > Metazoa > Chordata > Actinopteri > Clupeiformes > Clupeidae > Sprattus > Sprattus sprattus. The sequence goes on from NC_137920.1 coordinate 20,410,528, forward strand.
AGTGTAATGAGAGTAGTCAATTGATAATTTCATATTTGGGTTGATGGTGTTGATATAGCTATATAATTATAGTAGTGGTGTTGATATAGCTATAGAATTCTACTTAATGTATGGTACTTATGGTTTTCCCAATGACTCAAGAAGAGGTTTGCACAGTTGGATGCAAAGCAGGCACTCATTGCTGTTACCTTGTGCTACCTTTAGAGGGAGTCCTGAGACCATTGTTACTTGCATGGCTCAATGCATGAAACATAAAGGGGAGGCTACGCAGAATTTATAATAATAATACTAATAAGTCATTTATTAAATGGTACAGATGTTTATTTATATTATATTTTCAGCAAATCGTGGGGTGAATGTCAGTGTTGTGAATAGAAAGATGTAAAGTAAAGTCAGTTTAAGGGTAATTCAAAACAAACAACGATGGCGATAATCCAAAATTCAATCACTATCCAAATCCAACAGGTATCCAACGACCAACGATAACCAAATGCCGGGAAGACCAAAGCTCTCCCGACTGGAGGCTGGCCAGGGCTTTTGTAGCCCATCCAATCAATGATACACCTGTCCCCAATCACCTGCTGTAGAGACAGAGACAGAACAGGCATGCAAATATCACAGGGTGGAACCATTCTGTGAGGGAAACTAGAATAGCCAGGTGGAAGTACCAGAACTTAGTGACAGATAGTGTTGTAAGGCTATAAGGCCTTCATAGTGTTCTATGTTGTTGATAAAGACGCCACATTTAGAGTCACCATGTTACTGTAGTGTTCTATGTTGGTGTAAAAAGACGCCAGTGCTGCGTACGGGCTTCCTGCATCTGAAACTGCCCAGTGACTACAATTCAATTCAATTTTATTTGTATAGCGCCATAACAATACAATTGCCACTAGGCGCTTAACAGAGCCCAGAGCCTAAACCCCCTTAGTGCATGCACAATGGCAACAGGGGCAAGAAAAAACTCCCTGTTAGGCAGGAAGAAACCTTAAGCTGAACCACGGCACATAAGGGGGTACCTATCTGCTTGAGGTCGGCCAGATGGAGATAGGAAGGTGGGAAGGGGGGAAGGGGGGAAGGGGGAGGGTTGTGTGGCAGAAGGGGAAAGGAAGCAACAGGGGTTGTACACAGCCAGCATTTGGCCGCTGGACATAGTATGTATACAGACATCCGGTGGTAAATACATTATACAGGCAAGACCAGTTTACTGTACTAATAGGGTTACTGGTACAGGGGTAAGGGATGTAGGGACAGAGAAACAATTCAGTGGTGGCAATAATGTATATTGTATATAAATGCTAGCATAGGGTATGGGGTAGAGTAAGTGTACGGCAATGCAGTGGCGGTGGGTGCAATTGGCCGAGGGTTTCTCCAGGTAGACCAGGTGGAGAGACTACAGCAGCGTCCCATGGCGGAGATAGTCTTGATTAGTAGGGAAAGAAAAGGGAAAGAAAAGGAAGAAAGTGAGTGGGTGGAGTTCAACTGTCCATGTGCGTAGATGAGGAGTGGTGGGGGTGAGGAGCAATAGTTCCACTTCCATCAGCGATTGGAACATGCTATAAGGGAGAGAGAACATTTATGTTATGTTATCAATTTCAGAAACAGATAGGGAGATACATTTGGGTAGTAGATTTTATCAGTGTTATTATAGGCATAAGCAATATGATATGGAAGGAGAGAGAGAGAAAGAGAAAGGGAGAAGATATGTTTAGTAATGCTGCCATTTGTCATTTAGTTTGGTAGTGTACTTATGGAGATATCAGTCGTAAGCTTTTGGGTCGCAGGGTATACAGCAGTGCTTTTTGGAGCACCCCACCCCCCCCCCCCCCCACCCCCACCCCACCCCTCAACACCAAAGAGCATCCAACTCAGACAGCATTTAAAATAAAGACTTTAGCACCCCTTTAGCACCCCTCCCACTATATCGCTAGGACAAAATATTGATTTTAGAAGCTACATTTATGCAGGTCGTTTAAGATATAATGTGAGAAGAATGTTGATATTTTGTCATTGGCCTGTTCCTACGATAGAACATTCACCCGTTCCTACGATAGGAAGGCAGTAGGGCCTCTTCACTTCAACAGGCTTCTTGGGCCCAAAACAGTCAACTTTGTCTGGTCAACTTAGTCTGGTCAACTTACTCTAATATGTCTCATTACTATTTTTTCTCATGTCATATTATAGGTCCGTTAGCCTATATTAAGTCATTGAACATAATATTTCTATTATCTTTTATTTATTATGTCTGTACAAGGTTCAACAATATCCAATTGGTCACGTGAGCTAGATGCCTCAGAAAACTTCATGCCCAGATCAGTCGTACTCCCAAAAGGTACATTTTTGTTACAAGTTTAGGCATTTTGCAGACACTTTCATCCAAAGTAACTTACAAATCATGTAAAAAAGTTATTGAAACGTATTGGATTGGGAAGTGTTTAAATGCATTGTGAAAAATATGTGGTTTTATTGTTAAACATATTGAATAATCTGAAAATGTATTACATCTTTACATTTTAAACTGTAGATAAAGAAGTGATACAAAAACTGAAAGACAGGACGAAGGAAAAGTTTGAAAACATACTACTAGGTTTTGGACTACATGGAGAAGATAAAAGTGTATGTGATATGTACACAAAGCTTCACATCGTGAAAAATTACACCGGAGGAGCTATACACGACCATGAAGTGCTCCTGACTCAGAACACAAACGCCCAGGGAGCTGGAAAAGAAGAGACGATTGAATTCAAGGATATATTCCCATCCAGGACAAAGGTGCTGACGTTGGGGGTTGCAGGTGTGGGGAAGACCATTTCTGTGCAGAAGTTCATTCTTGACTGGGCTAAGGGAGACCACAATCAGCGCTACGATTTTGTCTTTCCTCTGTCTTTCCGTGAGCTGAATAAAAAGACAAAAGACAAATACAGTCTCATGGAACTGCTCCAAAGCCAGTTCCCAGAGATAAAAGCGCTGAACGCTCAAGGCTTGAGTCAACATGAGGTCTTGTTCATCTTCGATGGGCTTGATGAATGTGTGCTCGAGTTGAATTTTGACAAAGACAAAGAGAGTAATGTGGGAAATCCAGCTACCCTGGACACCCTCATTGTATCAATCATCTCCAGATACATGCTCCCCTCTGCCTCTGTCTGGATAACATCACGACCAGCCGCCGCTTCCCGAATTCCTCGAGAGCCCAAAATGCAAGTGACAGAAATAAGAGGCTTCAGTGATGAACAGAAGCTTCAGTACTTTGAGAGAAACTGTGAAAAGAACATTACTGAGCATGTCAAGAAGAGCATCACAAAATCAAGAACGCTAAATATCATGTGCCAGATACCACTCTTCTGCTGGATTTTGCTAACTGTCACCAGGCTGTTCCTGCATACTGACAAGGGCGATTTCACAAATGAGGAAACTGTGACTCTCACCGTCTTGTACCTGCGCTTCCTTCACAACCAGATGATAACAAAGGAGAAGCAGAATAAGATGCAGAATAGGGGCCAGCAGAACACGGAAATGAATACTCAAAACCTACTGAAACTGGCCAAGCTTGCATTTCATCAACTTGAAGAAGGGCGGCTGATTTTCTATCAGGAGGACCTACAGAAGTACGGCATCAACAGCAGGAATGCTGAATTTTTGACAGTTTGTACACAGATCTTTAAAAGAGAGAGCACTGATTCGGGGATCGATGTGTATGAGTTCGTACACTTGAGCATTCAGGAATTTCTTGCAGCATTTTTTGCTTTTTACTCACTCCGAAATGACAGAAAGGATGTTCTCACAAAGAGAGGTATTCTTGAATGGCTTTACTGGTTTCTCTTTTCCAACAAAATGTTGGACCTCCACAAGACAGCAATAGACAGGGCTTTGCAAAGTAGAGATGGACACTTAGACCTTTTTGTCCGTTTCCTCCTTGGCTTTACACTGGAGACCAACCAGCAACTCATGAGAAGAATTGTTCCCGAACTGAAGTGCAAAGAAGAGAATGTACAAACAATTGTTAAGTACATACATCAAAAAATTGAAGCAAGTCGACCAGAAAAGTCCATCAACCTCTTTTACTGTCTTAGTGAAATGAAGACAGAGTCCCTTGTGAAGGAAATTCAAAACAAACTGACTTCTGGAAAGCTGTCTAAAAAGGATCTGTCTCCAGCACAGTGGTCCGCACTAGTGTTTGTGCTACTTACTTCAGACGAAACGAAAATCCACTTTGACCTGAAGAAATATCGGAAATCTCAAGGCCTGGAGGATCTCCTTCCAGTAATCAGGAACACAAGAAAGGCTCTGTAAGTGTCACATGACTTTTCAGTAACATGATTTTATGTTCATCACAAACGTATTCTTTATCATTGTGTGGGACAGTTACATTTTCATGGCAGTGTCAGGAATTATATTTCACTGAATGTCAACATATTGAGAACTCACTCTATCTGTCATGTAAAACATTATACCCATATTTTATTTTATTTTAGTTATACAGGGGAAAAATTCCTTTTGCTAATGGCTAGGGACTTTTCCACAGTGGCCAATCCTCTCTCTGTCACATGCAACAGTGGTGTCTGGCATCCTAGAGACATCCCCCTGATGCAACTACCAGAGACAACAGATATACCTCAAGACAGACCTTGACAAGATTTAACGTATCTTGGTTTTAGTTCAGGGTAATTCAAGTAGTCTGCATGTGCCTCAGCCACAACTACTGGCTGGCTGTTTCAGGCTACTCAGACGACTCCTTAAAAGCTCCTTTGAGTGACCATCCTCAAAAAAACAAATCCAACAGAAGTGTTGTGGTTGATTTAGCAACAAATCCTCTACCACTTACCTCCACTGGTCTTGTGTGTGCTTGCCAACCATGTTGCCCAATCCAACATACTTTAGCTTCTTCCTTACAAATCTTTCCTTAATCACATCTTTAAAGGGAATTGGTACCTCAATAAAGTAAATGATGCCCTCACAAGGTACATTTGTTGTGATGTATTCAGAAAGCAAGACCTGTTTGCCAGAATTGCAAAGGCACAATCATTGCAATTACAAGCATAAACCACCATGTTCACCAAATATATTATTTATCCTATACTTAGGTTGGACAATTGTCAGCTCAGTAAAGACAGTTGGAGGCTTTTGGCTCCAGTAATCAAGTCATCATCACAGCTAAAAGAATTGGACCTTAGCCACAATGACTTGCAAGATTCAGGAGTTCAAGAGCTTTTTGGAGGGCTGCAAACCAAGTGTGGACTGCAGACGCTGCGGTAAGTTCATATGTGGTAAACTTATGAGCCTGTCCACTAATGTTCTGTATTTAAAGGCATTTTATTATTGCAGGTGAGCTGTGGACTATTTGGCACGGCAACTGTTCTGCAGGGTCTCTATTGTGTAGACGTTTTTCCCTCTCATAATTGTATTTTGCCTTAATCCAAAGATGGATCTTCTCATAAAAAATATATGCTTTTATTTCTGCTATAGGTTGGCCAGATGTCGACTACGTAAAAACAGCTGTGATACACTGTCCTTAGCACTGAGGGAAGATACTCTTCAACTCACAACTCTTGACTTGAGCCACAATGAATTACAAGATGGTGGAGTAGATCTGCTGTCCCGTGGGATTGGTAAACTGGAGACTCTGGTGTAAGTTTTGTATCATCACATTCATGCAAACAACTGCATTGTGAAAGAAGTGTCAATGGGACACTTGAGGAGCTGTTTTGCAGCTATATGCTTGAATGTTTTGGTATGCCATCTGTTGCAGCAAATGGCATGCAGTTAAGGTGAGATTGTGAGATGGTGGAGGAGAATGTACAAACAGTACAGTCACATTTTATCGGAATGGTCCCCTATTGACTATCTACAGATGCTCAGATCATAAACACACTTTATTCGGATGGTCCCCTATAGGCAGTGGCGGTTCTACATGGAATTACACCTCCGGGCGAACCCCCTCTGAGCGCCATGATATCTGGCTGGCTAGCTAGCGCAGCTAGTGAATAGCTAATGTTAGCTAGTTTTAACCAGAGATAACTTCCCTAAGCCTAGACTAACATCAGTGGTGAAAGTAAGCCGGTACTGTCAATGACAACAATGTGAATAATGAGTATGCCGATGATCATGTGGTGTAGTCCAGGGTATACGCAGGTATACGGAGTATACCCACTTATATTTCAGTCAGCATTGAGTATACCCACTTCTTAAAACAGGGCGTTTATCCTGTACTGCATAGGCTGCTTAAAAAAATTAAGAGTATACCCACTTCTCCAGGGACCACTACATCACTGCATGTAGGCTTACCTGATTAATTTAGCAGAGGAAAATTCCAACCTAACAAGTTCCATTTGGGAGACCCAGAAGTAACTGTCCCCCGCGCCCCCACCCCTACCCCCTTCTCGCACAGGATCTGTGCACCCCACCTTCTTAGCGAGCAGGGGCACTTGTGTTTGTGCTTGTGCCGCCCACCACGTGTCATGAAAAAGTGCCGTCCTGGGCGGCTGCCCGGTTCGCCCGTGCCTAAAACCACCCCTGCCTATAGGCTATCTATAGATGCTCAGATTATAAACACACTTTATTTGGATGGTCCCCTATAGGCTATCTACAGATGCTCTGATTATAAACAAACTATCTGTTAAAACTCTGGTAACACCCATTTATGGTGAAGGTTAGTCTTAGTTTATTATTTGTGATGAATACATACAGTGGGGAAAATAAGTATTTGAACCCCTTGCGATTTCACAAGTTTGGCCACTTGCAAAGAAATGTGTGATCCATAATTGTAATAATAGGTGTATATTAACAGTGAGAAACAGAATATCAACAAAAAATTCCAGAAAAATGCATTTTATAACATTTATGACTTTATTTGCATTTGATGCAAAAAATAAGTATTTGAACCCCCAAAACTGACTGACAAAAATGACTTCGTACTTGGTGGAATAACCCTTATTGGCAAGCACAGACGTCAGACGTTTCTTGTAGTTGGTCACCAGGTTTACAAACATCTCAGGAGGGATTTTGGTCCACTCCTCTTTGCAGATCCTCTCAAAATCTTTAAAGTTGTGTTTTTAATGGGAGGGAATGAGGGAATGAGGTTCAAGCCCAATATTCCACGTTACATGGCCCCATCCATAGTCCCCTTGATGCGGTGGAGTCGTCCTGTACCCTTGGCAGAGAAACAGCCCCAAAGCATAATGTTTCCACCTCCATGCTTGATGGTGGGTATGATGTACTCTTTGGGTCATATTCAGCATTCCCCCCCCTGTCAAACACGGCAAGTCGAGTTGATGCCAAAGAGCTTGATTTTGGTATCATCTGACCACATTCTGTCTCCCAATCCTCCCTAGAATCATTCAAGTGTGCAATGGTAAACTTCAGATGGCCCTGTACATGCGCTTCCTTGAGCAGGGGGACCTTGCGAGTGCTGCAGTACTTCAAAAAATTACGGCGTGGTGTGTTGCCAATGGTTTTCTTGGTGACTCTGGTCCCAGCTGCCTTGAGATCATTCACAAGCTCCCCCTGTGTAGTTCTGGGGTTATTCTGCACCTTTCGAATGATCACTGATTCCGCACCAGGGGATATCTTGCATGGAGCCCCAGACCTAGAGCGGGTGCCGGTGTTTGGTGTTGCATCCATTTATGAATAATCGCACAATAGTTATCTGCTTCTCACCACGCTGCTTGCAAGTGGTTTTGTAGCCCATTCCAGCCTTGTGCAGGTCTACAATCTTCTCTCTGACGTCCTTGGACAGCTCTTTGATCTTGCCCATGGTGGTGAGGTTGAAGGTGTGAAGTATGATTCTTTGGACAGGTTTCTTTTATACAGGTCACCAGTTGAGATCAGGTATACCTTGTTAGACCTAATGAGGACTAATCTGTGTGCTTTTTGGGCACATAACTGGCCATTGGGAGCCAGCATTCTTGCTGTTTGCTTGGGGGTTCAAATACTTATTTTTTGCATCAAATGCAAATAAAGTCATTAATCTTATAAAATGCAGTTTTCTGGAATTTTTTGTTGATATTCTGTTTCTCACTGTTAAAATACACCTACCATTACAATTCTAGATCACATATTTCTTTGCAAGTGGCCAAACCTGCGAAGTCGGCAGGGGTTCAAATACTTATTTTCCCCACTGTATATGCACTGCAACACAGACAGTGTATGTAGGATGATTTTGAATATTATACCAGAATAATTTTCTCTTGCAAAGCATATCTCAAAAAGGGTCTATCTGAGCAATTCAAACTGTTTTTCACGCAGGCTGCAGAAATGTCACCTCACAGTGCAAAGCTGTAAGTTGCTGGCATCATCTTTAAAATGTTCTAACCTGAAAGACCTGGATATGAGCAACAACAATTTGAAAAGTGATCCCCGTGACCCAAATGATGGAATGGAGGTTTTCTTCAACGCCTTGATGAGTTCACATTGCAAGCTGGAAGTATTGCGGTGATTATATTTTGAAAAATGTATTATATATATATATGAGGAATTAATGTCATCTCTAATTATTCAGAATTATCTCAACTTTTAAAATCAAAAATCATTTTGCCTGACTTATTTCTGAAGTACTTTCCAGGCCAAACAGCAGGGAAACATTAGAAAAGACAATGGGACAGTTATTTTTTGAGGAATTGTTTTGCAGCTATTTGCTTTAATGTCTGTTCCAGCAAAATGGCGAGTAGCTGGCATGGGTAAAAGGATTGGTAGTATGCTTAGTAGTAGTATCGAATGCCCATAGAACTGCATAGCTATATCCTGTGCAGCAAGTGGAGCTGACAGTTTTCCATTTTTAATGAATTTTGAAGGTAATACCAAAAACTGTTTTGGTTGGTCTATCTGAGCAATTCAAACTGTTTCTCACACAGGCTGCAGAAATGTCACCTCACAGTGCAAAGCTGTAAGTTGCTGGCATCATCAAACGTGAAAGCGACTTCTAACCTGAAAACCCTGGATATGAGCAACAACATTTTTGAATGGCCCCGTGACCCAAATGATCCCCTTGAACCAAATGATGAAATGAAGATTTTCTTCAAGGCTTTGATGAATCTGGAAGTGTTGCGGTGATACGATTTTAAATGTTTTATTATTGAGTATTATCTGATTTTGTAAAATCTTGATAGCAGGGAAAATCTCAAAATAATTAACTGAAAGAGTTATACCTGAGTAACAACAATTTTCAGAACAAAGGCGTTATGGTAAACTGTGCCAAAATGTTGAAAATCCAGAGAAAAATCCATAAAAGGTAGGCAGCCTCTTCATAACTGTAAAAACCTTTTGTGTAGACTGAGTCAGTGCAATTTGACTGAAAAAAGCTGCAAAGTTCTGGTGGCATCCCTACTCAGAGGAAGCTCACGTCTAACAGAGTTGGACCTGAGCAGGAATGACTTGAAAAGCGAAGGAGTGCACGAGCTGTCCACAGCACTCTCGGCTCGTATCTGCAGTCTAAAGACATTAAGGTTAGTCATATTCTACATTTTTCCAAATTTTATGCAAAGCAAAAAATCTGTACACGAAATACAGAGAACATAATGTGAAAAGCACACAGATTTTTTTTACAGGTTACCTTTTGATTGATTCCATCTCAATTGACATCCTTACATTTTTTTTCAAATAGTTGTTTATATTTCTTGTCTTGACACTGGCATTCATACCCACCTTTCAGTTTTATAAATACAATTTCTGCTGGTAACACAAAAAGGTTAAATTTGTAACCACATTTTATCTACATCTAATCAGTCATCCCTCTTTCTCCAGACTCTCAGGGTGCTTAATATCAAAAGAGGGGTTTTCCGATCTGTACTCAGCCATGCAGTCAAATGAAAACTTGAGAGATCTTGATCTTAGACTCAACCTCCCGGACTCACACAGGCAAGTCATCAGTGTTTCGATGAACCCCACCACATAGTTATTTCTGCATGGTTATGTAGGCCACATATATGATGAGCTGTCTCCTCTACACTGATAGATAGATGTGTTCGCATTATTGTTATGGGGGATTTATTTTGGAAACCAGTTTGGTCATCATAATAGATACATTTCAATATTTGGTTGTGAATGTTTGGATAAAGACATGTGATTATAACTGACTTGTTCATGTCACATAACCAGCAGAGAGGGTGATCTGCTAGACACATCCAAACTGACAGATCTCCCCGGTAAACTGGAAAGGCTACAGTAAGTTTTCAGACAGATCAGATTCAGTACATGAAATACTGAAGGTCTCTTTAATGCCCACATTATATAAACACATGTAAGGAGTTGGACACAAGCAAAATGACAATAATAATCAACAGTTACCACTACAACTACTGCTAAAGCAAACAGTAATGTCCCTCAGAAACGATACATTCCTCTGACAAAATGAGTCTGCTTTATGATACAGACATTTGATATACTTCGATTAAAACTTAAGACATGACACACAACATGTTTTTCCTGCAGTTAAAAGAATATATACTGTACGTTTGTGACACAGAATTCCCTTTCGTTTTTAGAATATTTCCTGTGTTGGAGTTGGAGCCTTTCCTTCTGACAGTGATAGGGGAATTATCTAGAGGAGACATGGACATGTTCAAGAGATATCTAGCTGAAAGACTCTCAGATGACACGCTTGGTCTTCTGGATGCTCAGCTGGAAAGTACTAATGTTCAAGACACTGTGCGAATGGTGACACAGAGTTATGGTCCAGAAAGTGCTCTGGAGATATCTCGAAAGATCCTGAAAAGACTGAAGCGTGAAGATCAAATCAGTTTGCAGTGTCATCTATCGCGTTGCAAAAGCAAAGAAGGTATGCTTTGCTAAAGTTGTTTACTTTTGTCCAAGTATTTAGCATCTATTAAGAGTTCCCTGCAGAGAGCCCTTTGTAACTATACCGTAGGACGCTGATCCATGTTTCTGGAGTCAATAATTGTCATCTACATAGGTTTGACCAAGACTCAGATTGGAGCACAAGTGATTATTATTAGAAAGAACATTAACACAAAATACAATGCAAGTTAATTAAAAAAGGTCTGTATTGTCAATAATCGTCTATTGATGTTTATTTTCACTTGACAGTCAAAACAAGTGGTTTTTACTATTGAATACAGCAAGTGATGTTAGAACAGAAGCAAAAGCATTCTTGGCCTCTGTGCAATTTGAGCCCCTGTGCATTTTCTGACTGAATTCATTTCCACTAACTTCCTCCAAATAACTTCACAGAACAGAGGAAAATCGAGGAAAAACTGGAGCAAAAATACCCCCGTGATAAATTAGAGGAGTATCTCGAAGAAGGTAAGATCTATCTCCCTTACAGTTTCTGCAAATACTCTCAAAGTTAAAATATATATATATACAGCCGCGGAAAAAATTAAGAGACCACTTCAAAATCATCAGTTTCTCTGGTTTTACTATTTATTGGTATGTGTTAAAGTAAAATGTACATTTTTGTTTTATTCTATAACCTACTGGCAACATTCCTACCAAATTTCAAATACAAATATTGTCATTTAGGTCATTTATTTGCAGAAAAATGACAATTGGTCAAAATAGCAAAAAAGATGCAGTGTCTTCAGATCTCGAATAATGCAAAGAAAACAAGCTCATATTCATTTTTAAACTACACAATACTAATGCTTTAACTTAGGAAGAGTTCAGAAATCAATATTTGGTGGAATAACCTTGATTTAAAATCACAACTTTCATGTGTCTTGGCATGCTCTCCACCAGTCTTTCACATTGCCGTTGGGTGACTTTATCCTACTCCTGGCGCAAGAATTCAAGCAGCTCGGCTTCTTTTCATGGCTTGTGACCGTTCATCTTCCTCTTGATCACATTTCAGAGGTTTTTTATGGGATTCAGGTCTCGAAATTGGGCTGGCCATGACAGGGATCTGGTGGTACTCCATCCACACCTTTACTGGCCTGGCTGTGTGGCATGGAGCATTGCCCTGCTGGAAAAACACTTCTCAGAGTTGGGGAACATTGTCAGAGCAAAAGGAAGCAAGTTTTTCTTCCGGGACAACGTTGTACTTTGCCTGGCTGAGGTTTGTAAAAGACCATAAGGATTGAAAAAGCGGACTGGAGGGTCTTCTAAGTTCGTCTTCTCTGATGAGTCCATTTTCACAGTAGGTGCAAGACTCTGTGGCTTGTAGGCCTCTCCAGGTCTCCGTCTAACCATCAGACGACCATGTGTTGGGCAAAGCTAAAAATTGGACTCAGAGAAGATGAACTTAGAAGATGACCCTCCAGTCCGCTTTTTCAATCCTTATGGTCTTTTACAAACCTCAGCCAGTAAAAGTGTGGATGGAGTACCACCAGATCAGGACCCTGTCATAGCCAGCCCAATTTCGAGACCTGTATCCCATAAAAAACCTCTGAAATGTGATCAAGAGGAAGATGGACGGTCACAAGCCATGAAAAGAAGCCGAGCTGCTTGAATTCTTGCGCCAGGAGTAGGATAAAGTCACCCAACGGCAATGTGAAAGACTGGTGGAGAGCATGCTAAGACACATGAAAGTTGTGATTTTAAATCAAGGTTATTCCACCAAATATTGATTTCTGAACTCTTCCTAAGTTAAAGCATTAGTATTGTGTAGTTTAAAAATGAATATGAGCTTGTTTTCTTTGCATTATTCGAGATCTGAAGACACTGCATCATTTTTGCTATTTTGACCAATTGTCATTTTTCTGCAAATAAATGATCTAAATGACAATATTTTTATTTGAAATTTGGTAGGAATGTTGCCAGTAGGTTATATAATAAAACAAAAGTGTACATTTTACTTTAACACATACCAATAAATAGTAAAACCAGAGAAACTGATAATTTTGAAGTGGTCTCTTAATTTTTTCCACGGCTGTATATATCTTGGGAAAAAATGCATGGGAACACTGGAACATGGGAGCTAGGGAGAGGACACAGAGAATCAGAATGACCTGTAAGTGCAGGAGGTGAAGAGTCCGGTGTTCAGTCCTTTTAATCCTTTCTAAACAAAGCCAGACAGGAGAGTGAGGGGAGTTAGGTGTTTGTGGAGACAGGTGCAGGTAATAAGACAATCAGGGGACTGAGAAGGTGAGTAGAGTAGAAGAGCGTGGCAGGAGCAGGGCTCAGTGCTGGGGTGACACCCCCCAAACATATTTATATTAATGTCATATCACATGTAGATAGATAGATAGATAGATGGATACTTTATAAATCCAGAGGGAAATGTAGGTCATACATAATACTTACTCACAGACCTACATACATAAATCACATACACATAGGGGGAACATGTTCGCAGGAGTGGGATGTTTACAGATACAGGAATGGATCTGACCCTATGGTACATTGTGCATAGATTGGTAAAGTGTTGATGTTCACAGGGAAAGTTTTCTTGTGCTGCAAGTGTGGATAGTGCAAGAGATAGTGTTCATGTGCTTGTGTGGATAGTGCAAAGTTCTTGTGAATGTGTTATGTATGTCCCAAAAACCCCATAGCAGCATCAATCACCTACCCATCCATACAGACACACACCACAAAAATGTCTCCTGTCAGTGCAGGTTCCATTTCACCCAACATTAACACAGAAGGCTAACACATTCACTGTTGTATGTGACTAGGCTAAGTAGGTTACATAATGACAAAGAGAGCAATAGTATTCTGCTAATCTATATCACCAGCATTCAGTTACACAAGTAGTTTCAGTTACAAATGCCTGAACGTAGAGGGTTGGCATTTGAATAGGTATGTCCAAAAAACCTCATAGCAACATTAATCACCTACCCACCCATACCCACACACACACACACACCAAAAAGGGCCTTTACTGGTTACAGTTCTCTGTGGTTGGACTTCAATGGCATAGTTTTGCTCTGCACTTGTTGAAATGGATATCTAAATTTCTACTTCAGCTGAGTTGCTTGCAGTGGCGGTTCTAGACCATTTTTACTAGGGGGGCCAAGGAGGTGCCAGAGTTTAACCAGGGGGGCACATAAAAAAAACGCAACAAATTATATTTAAAGATTATAAACTTTAAAAACATATAAACATGTATAACTTAACTTAACATTATAATAATGAGTGCAGGTGTAAGAGAGGTAGGGCCATAAAAAATGAAAATGAAAAATACAGTACAGGGTACAAATACAGAGCATTGTCAAACGTTCTCTCAACTTTTGACACTGTGTGGGTGGGAACGAAAGCAAGAGTGGCTCTTCTCTGATTGGTCCTGATTTGACAGCAGGAGAGTCTCATATTCACGACAACCGTTTACCAAAACTCCGTTAAGTAGCTACATATGTCTTTGTATGAACCGACCCGAAGTAACGGTACCCATAACACCTATTTTTATGAAATACTAGTGGTGATTGTGGCATTTGACCCACGATCACTTTATTAATTCCCGGAAAAATAGTCAGTTCTCATGACAGTCGATGTTATCTGCCCCTCATGTTATTAAATGTTATTGTTTAGCTGCTAGCTAGTCTACTGCTGATCTAAGATTCCTGCGCTAGCAAGAAGCCTTTGCTTGCTAACTGTTGTAGCTAGCAGTGTTGAAAGCAGTGAAAACACCCTGATCATGAGGTATCTTAAATGAATTACACTGAAGTCAACTTTGAAAACTCAGCAGCAAGAGCTAGCAATCAAAGGATTCTTGCTAGCGCAGGAATCTAAAACAAGCTAGACATGTTACCTACTGGCAGATAACAGCAACTATGTCAGGAGAACTGACTCTTTTTTATCCTGGAATTAATAAAGTGATTTTGAAAGACTGTGTATGACCCACACAAATTCTTGTGGTCGTGGAAACAAATTCGTTCAGATTGTCTATGACAATGTACATCTGGGAAGGAAAGTCAACAGGCATAGGATATTTCCATCTGTTGGTTCTTGAAAAAAACGCTGTGGTTATTTTTCCATCTTCTCTGCCTTCATGTGGCAAAAAACTCACCAGCTCAGCCGGTAGACAGTTGTATATGATCACTATTGTTACCACTACAGGCACAGGCAGACTACCAGCTCCTCTTAAGAACCAGCGATCCATTAATGAAACGGAGCGAGCCAAACATTTAAATCATAGCTCCTCTTTCCAAAAAGCACCACACATGGCATACTACAGTGATAGGGTGCGCCACTTTAATTTTACCCGCGTAGAACGTTGTGTCGCACTAGTACCGCTTTTGGCACTCATTGTAAAATCATAATAAATTCATATTTTGTTTTATTTGGTCAGCACGGGGTGGCCGCAGGGGTGGCCAGGGACATGTCTACGGGGCCACCCCAGGCCTCCCTGTAGAACCGCCACTGGTTGCGAAGACAATAGAATATGCTTATAAGTGGCGATCATGATTATGATCTTTAGCTTATATCCCTTGATATGTAATTTACAGTCATTTTCTTCTTATCATAGGTTCAGAAATTCTTGAACGAGTTCAACACATCAATCTTGGCAACCTGGAGAGTATTCTGAAAAAACTGCTGCAACAAGATATTTTGACAGCCAATGAGAAAATTGACGTTGAAAGTAAAACCAAAGGATTGGTTGATGTCATAATGCAAAAGGGGAAATGGGCCCGCATGAAGTTTTATCAAGCTTTGCAGAAATGTAACCCAGGCTTAGTGTATCATGTAAGAAATTATTCTGATGCAGCAATGTTTACTGTTCCAGTAAAGTGCAGTGACGAAGCAACATATACCGGACTCAGCTTTGTAGGACTGAACAACAAGCATTTCCAATTCTAGCCATATATACTGTTCTAAGGTAGTCTGGGAAGTCCCGGCCCACTTCTTCCGGCCAAATTGATTTTGCCTCAGAACTGGGTCTGGCCAAGTTTGCATACCCGTTCATTTCAAGATTTCCAGAATCCTTGGAGCCAATCACAAACTGGCTTTTGGCTACCTGGCGCGCCATTGGCGGATTTAAACTTACCATGGCTACGTTACAAAATCTACTGCACGGAGAGTTTTTAAACATTGGACATGGTGGCCGCCGAAGCACCGCAAAACTTCGATAAGGCAAGTTTTCTGTGAAAACAGAACAGAAACTTGCCCTGGAACAATTCATACAGAAAAAATATATGTTTGCTTTATTACCGATCGTTGTATCGTTGTATAGTATCGTTGGTCTGATTGGTTAAAGGACTGTCCAATCAGGTGGCTGAAGTGGAGCGCCGTTGAGAGTTGGCCAGACCAACTGAACAAATGGAATGCAGTGAAGGGGCAGGGAATTCCCAGACAAGTTCTAAGGCACCTCCTAGACTTCTGATGAAAATGAGCTAGGCTTGTAATGCAAACAGGTCTGGCAACCTTTTGTTGATCTGTATGATAATCTGGTCTCTCTGACTGAGATGGTTCTCAATGGCCTACCCCATTCCCATAATATGATTAAAAATACTGCATATAAATAGAATACAGTGTGCTCACAGTATTTGTATTTTGCACGACTGAAAGAGAACCACACTGTGGAGGAAGAACACACACTTTCAATATTTTTTGAAAGCAAAGTAGCATTTTGCAGGAGATATAAAGGGTTTTGCATTTTGTGATAGTTGTTTTGGGATTTGTGTTTAGAGTTTTGAGAAAATGAGGCATGCTTTCAAAAAAAGTTTGTAAGCAATTGAGAAAAACTGTAAGTGTTCAGAAGATTCTCACTTTCCGTGTTTCCCTCACACTCACGGCCACGCCCCTTTCCCAGCCTGTTCATTTACCCAACTGGTTTCACTCAGCCCCAATCAGCCATGATCACCTGCCACCCCGCCACCACCTTCAAAAGCTACACGGGTGTTCACAGCCCCTTCCTTTCACACAGACATGGACTTGGAATGCTTTCACATGTGCGCCTTTGTGTTGCTGAACCACTTTGTGTGCGTTTCTGAACCACGTAAGTTTGTTTGATGTATTGCCTGTGGAGGCCCAGACTATGTTGTTATTATTTTAGCACACTATGATCTGTTTTCTTGTATGATTTGAGCACACTTCGTATGCTGTGGCACCCTGTTCACTGTATTTGTTTGGCACTGATTTGTATGATTTTTCCCTTCCCCCTAGAAACCACACACCTTCCTTCCTCACATACACCTTCCGTCCTGACCACACACACATCCTTCCACTCACCTTCCCTCCATACACCTTCCTACCTACCTGCCTCACACACACCTTCCTACCTACCTGCCTCAAACACACCTTCCTACCTACCTGCCTCAAACACACCTATCTATCTGCCTCACACACACCTTCCTACCTACCTGCCTCACACACACCTTCCTTCCTGACATACACCTTCTGTTCTCACCACACACACCTTCCCTCCACACACCTTCCTTCACCTGCCTCCCACACACCCACCCATCCTACAGTCCTAAATAAAACCCTGAATTGTTACACCTTGACCGGACTGTGTCATCCACCACCCCCATTGGTCTCAAGCCAGCCACCCTGCACCACTCCTCCCCACCTCCTTTTCAGTAAGCATTTTGTCAACTATATAATGTCAATACAATCTAGTGTTTGGTGGAACAGGAGACTGAATTTGTAAATATGGTTTTGAGAACGACGGTATCACACGTTTTACAGTACACTACTGTTCTCTGTGTGTAGCGAAATAAAACTTTTTTTTGCTGCATATTTGTGTGTTTTATGTTTGACTGAAATTTAGGCCTACACTGAGACATTTTGCAAAAGGAGAAATTCCAGAGTCAAGTGTCATTCATTATGGTGTGTTCCATTTCGATGATTGTGTTCAATTTTGCACTTCTGTGTGCTGTTAATGCTTGGTAGTGTGCAGCAAATGCTTAGTTGTGTGTACTAAATGAATGTGTGTGTGTTTTCAGAATATGGCTGTGTGTACCAAATGAAACACTTTGTGAACAGTTAAGAGATTTGATAGCATCTTGCAAAGCGAGTGTCAGGTTAAGCATTTTGAGTGGTTTTCTGTGTGCAGTTTTGAGAAAGCCGTTATTGTTTTGAAAAACGGGTGTTAGCAATAGTGAACAACTGTAAGCCCTCCTCGAGTAGCTATGGTTCAGGCCTGCTTGAAAGCTCCAGTTTTGTCACATCTTTAGTTTATGGCCTTTTGCCCTGCAACTTCTCTTTGTTTATGGAAATACCACCTATCTTCTGTGCTTTGAATTACCTTTGGTTGGAATTATCTGTTTTGTAAATAAAGTAAGTTTCAACATCAGCCTGCAATTGGGTCCTCACTGCCTGAGTAGGCTAAGCGCTGGTTAGCGAAACCAGCAACTCGAGTCCCATCCCCGAGCTAGCCTGACAGTTTCGCACGTCCTACAGGCTAAATAGCGAGGCGGTGCCTTGTAACCTCATAAGCTTCTTAGTTTGTTCACATTTGTTCCTGGTCAGTGGGACAAGGTTCCTGGTCAGTGCCTCCAGGTCAGTGGGGTTCGTGTGGTAAGGCAGGGCTTCGCTCACACATGGCAGAGGTGGGTTTTCATAAAAGGGGAGATCGTGATGCACAGAAATGTGCCTCCACTGTCAAGAATCTTTGATGTAATGGAGTCATTTTGTTAGATGACTTTATTACTTGATATAATTGAATTCCTTAACATCCTTTCTATGGGGAACTTTGGGTTTGATGTATTCTTGTTTGTGTGTTAGATTTTAATTTACAATTATTTTCACAAACTGCACCTCTAAGAAGGAAATAAACAACAAATAAACCGACTGATCTGAATTGGAGAATAATTTCAGTGAGTTATCTGTGATTTTATGAACTATTTATCATTAGTTACCATTATTACTAGTAAATACTGGTGTATCATACTGATAAGAGACATTTTAATGAAGACATTGGACCTCATAAAACGTTGGGTAGAAACCATCCTACATTTTGTCTAAGACATTTCCTGAAATGAGCGTAAGTGAGATCCACAGTAAACAGACGTACACACAAAAAACACGTGTACGCCAATCCTTCGGTTATAAATCACAAATGGTCGTGAAATTGTGCGCAACTGAATCTCCGCCTTCAAAACGCCCCTATTTAATCTAATCAGCATATTATCAATCCACAATTAGAGCGCATCCTCAATGCACAAACTCTCTGTGACAGTGGCAAGAAAGAAACATGTGAACAGAAGAATTAAAGTGAGGCTGGCATCGACGTTCTGCTGACGGAACAGCAGATGCGGGCCAAAACATCTTTAGATAGCCTGTCTGGTGGCGTAATGGCAAAAGCAAAGTATTTGACATGTAGTAGACACGTCTCCGAAGCACCAGCACCAGCACCTGCGGTACGAGAGGCACCAGAAGCCGCATCTGCGGCAGCAGCACCAAGGCTTTGGTGCGCTCCACTACCGACCTGTGCTGTATTGAAGTGGGCTTCCTAGGCTTTCTGAGTGTGCGAAATATGGATGAGAATACATTGGGAAACCTGTTTTACGCAAGAAATCCTCTTTCACATTTTGCTGGGCACTGTGCACTAATAAATTGCGGGCATATGGGATAGTATACTGCGAAGAACATCGAAATTCTGCTTAATGATGACAGGGATTGCTCGACTGGTCCCATCGGAACGTTACTGTAGCCAGGAATCCAAGAACGGACAATACCTGAACGTGTATGGCCTGGTTGCCTCTGGTGTGACTCTAGACGAGAGGCCATTTTGGCACAACCAGTGGTGTAGTGGTCCCTGGAGAAGTGGGTAAACTCTTTATTTATTTTTAAGCAGCCCTAACAGCACATGATAAACGCCCTGTTTTGAGAAGTGGTTAATCCAATGCTGACTGAAAAATAAGTGGGTATACTCCGTATACCTGCGTATACCCTGGACTACACCACTGTGCACAACGCTCTCGGCAAGCGGTAGCTACCTGCTTATCAGACATACATCATCCTGTGTCAAAAAGTCTGCACGATCACAAAAAAACCCTCTCTCTCCTTATTGCGCAGTTGGCAATATCCTCTAACAACGCCAATGCAGCCATATCTCCTACTGAAAACTAAGCCACTTTTAGTCTTTTTTTAGGCTATAAGTTTGAGCTAAATGTGTTACACGTGTGAAATTACGGAATACCTATAAGATGTGAATATCATTCATGTGTAAATTATTCTAATAGTTTATTTGATTTTATTGAGCGAAACATTAATTTGGCCTTTCACCATTAGCCCAAATGGTGACGTTGATGAAACTGCGTGTCGGCTGTCAGCGCTCGGAGAGTCCTGAATTCCTGCAGTACTCCAGTATTGCTGCAAGTAAATGTACTTACACAAACTGAAACCAGACGGAGAGATACGTCCTTTTCTACGTCTAAGACGGTTTTTATAAATCTCTACTAAGACATGGATTTGATCACACGCACAGTCTAAGATCAGTTCTGTGCGTAAACGTTTTATAAATGAGGCCCATTGTTGTATTGTATTTTAATCTGCTCGCTTGTCCTATGTGCTGAGGCCTACAGGCTGAGGCCTTGAATACTCTCTTGCTGAGGCAAACCACCTGTTTTTGTTCTGATAATCATGCACACTGCTCAACTTTCAAGGACATATTCTGAGATCACTGCAGCAACTTCTGAAGCGATGGGACGGGAGAATACCGCCCTTTGTGTGATGAAACCTGTTTTTTCTACCCACATAATGCTGGATGCGCCCAGCTCATCTTTGGAGTCTGTTCACAACCTTTGGTTGAAGCAAACTTCCTCTTTTGCAAAATATAAAAGTAGTATTTTAAGTTCTGATAGCTGGTCTCTGTCTCATCAATATTAACGTCTTAATATAATGTATCTAACACATACTAACTAGCCACTGATTATTTATGCATGTCATGACTATGTGATGTAGCTAAACACTTCTTGTTACAGCACCATTTGAAAACTGAAGCTGCTAACCATCCCCACATGTCTCTTGAACACTCTCCATCCCCTCATATTAGGTATAATATTGTAATGCTCTTCCAAACACTCTCCATCACAGTATTAGGTAGAATATTTTAAAGCTCTTCCAAAATTATGGAGACATACACCAATGCATTTTGTATAAAGAAAAGGCAATCCATTTGATAAACTGTAGGTTAAAATATGGCAAACATTTGCATTTATGAATACATTAACAACTTTATAAAATAGGTCAAATTTAATAGAGGGACCCATCCAATTATACATAAATACACAGAAGATCTCACAACTGTTAATGCTGTCATTATAATAGGTTACAAAAGCAAGTCAGCACGTCTTGATTTACCTAATCCAACCCCCCTGGTGGTGGGTACATAAATTGCAAGTCAACAGCAAGTCAGCACGTCTTGGTTTACTTACTCCATGCCCCCTGGTGGTTGGTAAATTAATTGCAAGTCGACACTTCTTGGTTCACGGTCTCAGGTTTTCATTCTGATTCTCTTTAATCTCCTACCCTCTGTCTAGGTTTGTAGTTATGTCCCACTCACTTACATATAGGCCTACAATATTTTCAATTTGTATTGATCTTGTATTTTTGCAATCTGGATGCTATTTGTGGCACGGTGGCTCAGGTGCTTGCACCGCTTGCACTGGTGCCTCCCAGCAAGAAGGTTGTTGGTTCGATTCCCGCAGGGGGCGCTCTCCCGGGCCTTTCTGTGTGGAGTCTGCATGTTCTCCTCGTATTCACAAGGGGTTTCCTCCACTAAGAACCCCAACAGAAAAAACATGCAAAATAACAGAACACATGCCCATCCCTGACCAAAGATGGACAGTTCACTTCATCTGGTCCCTGGGCGCTACAAGCTGCCCACTGCTCCTGGGGGGTCCTTGAGGACCATATATGCATGTGTGTGATCCAGGGTGTTGTGTGTGCCATTAAAAGCCTGACAAAGGTCTTAATTATAGTATATTTGTGTCAAATGGTTTCATGCGTCTGAGGGCCTGATTAACTAACAGGATTGCACCCATTTCAGGCTTAAAATAGCGGTGTAACAGTTTGCCTTTTATAATGGAAGGCGAACATTACCAAAAAACGCACAAAAGGTTTTTTAAGAGATGAATGAAACTGCCGAAAATAAATAAAGCTCTGCCTTTTTAGGAGTCAAGCTAAATAACAAATGGAAGCACAAAAGGTAGGTCATTGCGTATTATTCAACACAAATTATCACAATCACAATTAAACCCCAAACCCATACATTTCTCCTAGCCTGGTGACACCAGCCTACGTATTTCCGCCTGATTTGATTTCAAGCTCATACTCAGTCTGGCCCAACCCCGTTGACAATCGTCTCCAGGCCTCAAAATCCAACCGCACCAATCAGCGAACAGTTCAGAGCTGTGACGCAAAACTCGCCTTGCCGAGTTGAATTAGTCAAGCCGAGTTTGTAGTTTACCATAGCAAAAATGTCTACGGAGGAAGAGACACGAAAAGCTATCGGAGAAGTTGTCTCAACTCTCGAGAACATCAGACAATTAAAAGGAGAACAAGAGGATTTTCTTGTAAGTTTTATGATGAGAAAGGACGTCGTAGCTCTTCTCCCAACTGGCTTTGGGAAGAGTTTAATTTACTGATGGTCCCGTAATGGAGAGACTGGGGAGACCGAATGCTGTTACTGTGGTTGTGTCCCCCCTCGTCGCACTTATGGAAGACCAGGTTAGAGAGGCCGGTAAACTTGGAATACGTGCCGGTCAACTCGGTGTTGACGACGAGCGAAAGATCCGCGACGGTAATTTCTCGCTTGTTTTGGGAAGTCCCGAAGCTTGGCTCCTAAATTCGAAGTGGCGGAGGATGCTGAACACAACCATTTACCAACAAAACCTTGTTGGTGTTGTCGTGGATGAGGCTCATGTCACGTACAAATGGTGAGTCTGCATAGTGTTGTATTTAACTGCTATTATTACGTAGATCTTATTTGTCGTAGTACTGGCAGCTACAGTTACATTTGTTCCTCGAAGTTCAAGAACTACGTCGCACAGCAAACGTCATTACCAAACGTTGCTGATTGGTTAAGGGAACTCCAATGATTTTAAAACTCACGCACTCTGAGACTCTTTTGAATGAAAAGTGCATTAAAAATAAAATTAATTATTATTATTATTATTATAGATATACAGGGATATTTAACAGACACCAAAGGCAATTTAGTACATACTGTATCTTTTCAATTCATACATACAGTACTTTACATATACCTCATATGTAATTTTAATAGCCTTTAGGATCTTTTATATTTTTTTTATTTTATGATATTTCATTAATGTGACAGTGTCACAGCGGGTGTAAACATAAAACGGCGCATTTGAGTAGAAGCGCAGATTACCGCTGATGGGAGGGTATAAGGAAAAATGGGTGTGTGCCGCTAAAAGATGGGAGGAGAGACGTTAAGTGCGCCTAATGATGAATTCCGTGGTATTTACTAAAACTGCCTAGCGAGAGTGCGTCTCTAATTTGCGGGATAAATATCCGCCTCATAAAAGCACGTCTTAACCAGGAGGCGCTAGTTTGATTGAGTCTGAAAACTTCGATATGGCAGCAGTTATTAGAACGAGGCGAAGACACAGACAAAGACAACGCGCAGAAAGAATTTGTTCAACACGAATAACACTTTTCCAGTTAAGCAAACCAGAAATCATTAGATGGTACAGGTTAACCAGCCACGCAATACTACAATTACTGAACCAGATCAGAGACGACATCGAACCCTCCATCCGGCAATCACATTCCATTCCATCAATTGTTAAACTCCTGGCAACATTGCAAATATTGGCCTCTGGATCATTTCAAACACTTATAGCATCAGCAGTTGGTATATCTCAGCCTTCACTCAGCCAAATATTCCCCCAGGTACTCCACGCATTGCTACGCGCACTGGTCAAAAACATTTCCCCATTACCATCCCTGAAATTAGAGACATCAAACAGGACTTTTTTCAAATTGCAAACTTTCCGAACGTAATTGGAATAGTGCCATCTATCCAAGATTGAGCAACAGGGATTTTGGAGTGGCCTGGCTACTTGGTAAATGTATTTGTTTCAGTGGGGATATATTGTAGTCAACCCATGTCCCTTGTAGAAATTATTAATATCGCCATGTACACATCTATATTGTTATATTAGACAGTTTATACATTAATGCCACCCAATAGCATATTCTTTATAATCGTGTTGTTTTAAACATCTCGCTGTAGGTGATGGCGGGTATCCCCAACAGTCATGGATAATGACACCTATACCCAACCCAGCATCGCCAGCAGAACAACAATATAAGCGCGCGCACATTGAATCAAGGGCAGTGATTGAGTGAACGTTTGGTGTCCAGAAAAGCTGGATGCGGCAGTGTATTCCTTCCTTGTAAAAGGTTAATGGTCGCTGTTACTTCGCGAACCAATATATCTATCTCCTCTTCGCTGAACCTTCTTTTTCTCTTCCTCGAATCACCCATGGTGGCAGTAGCATGCAGGCGATTTTTACCGTCCTTTAACGGCACACTAATTCACACTAAAGGCCGGAGTAAGGCACTGATTTGCCCAACGTGGATCTGGTTTGATAAGTACCACGGAAAATGCGGAAAAACACTGTGCAGTAATTTGCGCCTTGGCAAAGGCGCAGTTTTAGCTGTGGTCGCAATGTTAGTAAATCAGGCCCTGAGTGATGAGACAGTCATTGCATCACATTTGATTTCTTTTTCATGAAGGTGTCAATTTGCTCATTTTAACCTAAATATATGAATATATGTTGTAATATATGTTGTCTCACTGAAATGTGCTGATTGATATTTTGATCACAACAAGACTTTTTGTGTTGTTGTGGTTCCTCAGACGAGGAATGACCTACCTGCAATTTTATTATTTTTAAAGCATTAAATGTTTCATCACAAAACCCAGGCATCAAGAGCAGACTTGGGCAAAGTGTGCCCCAAGGGCCATTTGCGGCCCGTTGGCTGTCCCTGTGCGGACTGCGGAGGTCAATTGTAAATTAGGAATCAAACGTAAATACCTGCACTTATTATACAGCTCTTCAGAATGTTCCAAAAAAGTTCTGTTGATTTGAATGGGCCATCCCAGCGTTCTCATGTCTGTGATTTCTTTTTTTTCACTGCTGCAAAAAATGAATGACTCCTGTCATTGGCAATGGGTTTTTTGCTTCTAATTCCCATCTTTCCCATCATTCCGCAAGAAGTCCAGTCATTTAACGTAACGCAAAGTCATTTAAACTTGAAGTCAGACAGTGGATTGCCACACATCACCTGAACCTTTAAAGCTCTATTTGCGTGAAGAACAATTTTTTTTCTTAGCGGAAATCACGAAACGGCAACAAAATCATTAAAAAGAATGTCTTCTATCGTTTTGGCAAGTAACCGTATAAAAAGCTAGGCCTACTTACGTTCATAAGTCAAAGGTAAAGCCGTGTGCATAGTTTGTTAAATACAGATCGCTGTGTTTAAGGATTACAACTTGAATCAGCATCACGAGACTAAACACGCAGAGAAATACAAGAATTTGACTGACGCAAAGCGGGCACGGACATCTGAAGGTTTCTTACTTAAGCTGCAAAATCAACAAGGACTTTTTACCAAGCTTCACACATCCAGGTATGGAGCAGTCAAAACCAGCTTTATGATAAGCCACAAAAAACGCTAAAAACAGTAAGCCATTCTCTGATGGGAAGTTTATCAAAGAGTGTTTGGTGGGCTCTGCATCGCTTATATACCCTGAGAAAAAAAAGGCATTTGAGAAATGTGCTGCTCTCCCAGCGAATCTACCTACATACAGTTTATGAACAAACCAGGGACGTGCGGTCAGAGGTGGCAGGGGAGGCAGAGCCTCACCTGTCATTTTGAAAAGTAAAAAAATTAAAATATATACAGTGGTGGCCAAAATTATTAGAACACCTGACAGATCTGAGAATAATTACCTTTTTTTTTGCCTCCAAAACATGATTTAATTTCATAATGTTCATGAAACATGCAGATGGCTGTTCTGAGCACAAAAAAATATCAGATGAAGTGAGTCCTACTGTTTTTAACCACTTTTAACTTTAATATGTGATACGTCCACCTTTTAAAACAATTACAGCAGCACATCTCTCTGGCATAGAGTCAATATATTTCTTGAGAACTTCAACACAAATGTTATCCCATGCCTTCTGCAACTCAAGCCAAAGGCTTTCCTTGGAATTTACAATAGATCTGTCGAGAATATTTTCCAACTTGCCCCGAATTTGCTTGATGGGTTTGAAGTCCGGACTTTGAGAGGGCCAGTCCATCATTATCAATGTTCCAGCAGATTCCTTGTCGCCAGTAGATCCGGCAATAGTTAAAATAATGTTTAGGGTCATTGTCCTCTTGGAAAATAAATCCAGGCTCAATAAGATGTCTCCAAGAAGGAACTCCGTGCCTCACCAGAATGTTGTGGTATACTTTTGTATCCATGATACCATCAATTTAGCCAAAGTCACCTGTTCCTGAGGCTTAAATTGCACCCCACACTATAATACTACCCCCTCCTTGTTTAACTGTTGGCAAGAGACACTCATTTTTGTCACGAGTTACCTGAGCTAGACCACCAGCGGCTCTATTTCTAGCCAAAGGCTGATAGTCTCCTTGAGAACCCCAAGAGGCAGAGTCAAGACAACGGTAAAAGGGGAGTCCAAAGTCTTTACTTGACAACTTCAATAAATCTTACAGACACAGTAACAATCAGACATAAGTCCAAGTCTCAGCAAGGAGCAATGCCAACAGAGGGTTAAAATACTAGAACTGAAAAGGGTAAACGAGTAAACACAGGTGATGAACATTAACACAAAATGCAATCAATGCAATCAAAAGGTCATGTGCTCCAGGTGAGTCCCTCTGGCAGGAAAGACCAAATATGGGCATCCTTAGGTTACTTCCGTCTGGTCTCCCTGGATAGCCTTGTGACAGGACCCCCCCCTCTGCGGCCGACTCCCGGAGGCCCGGGGCGATCTGGATGACCTTGGTGGAACTTGCGAACGAGGCCTCGATCCAAGACATGTCGTGCGGGGACCCAGCTCCTCTCCTCTGGGCCATAACCTTCCCAGTCGACGAGGTATTGTAATCCCCGTCCAACACGTCTGGAGTCCAACAGCCGCTTGATGGAATACGCCAGACCTCCACCTATGAGACGGGGTGGGGGAGGTGGGGACACAGGGGGGAACAGAGGAGAGGTAAGAACTGGCTTCAATAGGGATACATGAAACACTGGATTCATCTTCATGGACCTTGGGAGTTCCAGCTGGTAAGTGACTGGGTTCAACCTCCGAACGATGCGGAACGGTCCAACATAACGTGGAGCAAGCTTCTGAGAATCAATTTTCAATGGGAGATCTCTTGCGGACAACCAGACTCGTTGACTAGGTCTGAACCGTGGAACCGGTCTCCTGTGTCGGTTGGCCTGTCTCTGGTGGCGAGATGTTGACTGGCATAAGGCGATGCGAGCCCGTCTCCAGGCTCTTCGGCAGCGGGACACAAATACCTCAGCAGAGGGGACCGCCACAGAGACCTGTTGACTGGGGAACAGAGGAGGTTTAAAGCCAAATTGACATTCAAAAGGAGACATACCGGTTGATGACCGCTGAAGGGTGTTGTATGACAGTTCAGCCCACATCAAAAATTGGTTCCATTTCGCTGGATAGGAGGAAACAAAACAACGCAGATACTTTTCAAGGTCTTGGTTCACACGCTCAGTTTGGCCATTTGACTGTGGGTGAAACCCCGAAGAAAGGCTGACTGAGGCATCAAAGAGAGACCAAAAGGCCTTCCAAAATCTAGATGCAAACTGTGGCCCGCGGTCCGAGACGATGTCTGAAGGCACTCCATGAATTCTCACCACATGCTGAAGGATAAGATCGGCAGTCTCACACGCAGATGGCAGCTTGGGGAGTCCTATGAAGTGAGCTGCCTTTGAGAACCGGTCTACCACGACAAGGATTACCTTATTTCCCATGGAGTTTGGCAGGCCAGTTACAAAATCCATGGAGACATGTGACCATGGTCTCTTGGGGATGGGCAGCGGCAGTAGAAGACCTGCAGGCCGTTGGTTACTGGATTTGTGCTGTGCGCAGACTGGACATGCGTTCACAAAGGATTTGACATCCCCTCTCATCTTAGGCCACCAGAACCCTCGCCGAATGAATTCAAAGGTGCGCTGCACGCCTGCATGGCCCGTCAAACGTGTGGAATGGCCCCATTGCAAAACTCTTGCCCTGGCTGAGCTAGGTACAAAGAGACAGCCCTCTGGGGCCTCAGGTGGGCAAGCCTCGGACTCGAGGGCCTGTCGGACCGTGTCTTCAATGGCAAACTGTACTGGCGCCACGATGCAGGAGGCGGGAAGAATGGGCTCAGGGGTTCGATCCCTCTCAGAGAGGTCAAACTGGCGGGAGAGGGCATCTGCCTTTGTGTTCTTCGACCCCGGTCTGTAAGAGAGCACAAAGTTAAAACGGCTAAAGAAGAGTGCCCACCTTGCTTGCCGTGGATTCAGACGTCTGGCCTCTCTAATATAGGACAGGTTCTTATGGTCTGTCCAGACCTGGACGGGATGTTCCGCTCCCTCCAACCAGTGGCGCCATTCCTCAAGCGCTAACTTGACAGCCAATAGCTCCCGGTCTCCCACTGCGTAATTCTTCTCTGGTGAGGTCAAGCGCCGTGAGAAAAAGGCACATGGGTGCAGCCTTCCATCTTCAACCAACCTCTGTGAAAGAATTGCACCCACTCCGACATCAGAGGCATCCACTTCGACCACAAAAGGCTGGGCAGGGTCAGGATGGCAGAGAATTGGAGCAGACACAAAGCGTTTCTTTAAGGTGTCAAATGCAGTCTGTGCCTCTGGTGTCCACTTGATCCTAGCTGGGGACCCCTTGGTGAGTGCAGTGATTGGGGACGCCACCGAACTGAAGTTCCTAATAAAGCGGCGATAAAAATTGGCAAAGCCCAAAAAACGCTGCACCTGCTTCAGGGTAGCTGGTTGGGGCCAGTCCAGAATGGCACGCACCTTGGTGGGGTCCATGTCGATGCCCTGCTGAGATATGACGAAGCCCAGAAAGGAGGCCTGACTGACATGGAACTCACACTTCTCCCATTTCACGAACAGGCGGTTCTCATACAGTCTCTTCAGGACCTCTCGAACGTGTTGGACATGGAGGCTCTGGGAATGAGAAAAAATTAAAATATCGTCCAAATAGACAAACACAAATCGGTCTAACATGTCCCGCAAAACATCGTTAATAAACTCTTGAAATACAGCTGGGCTGTTTGCTAAGCCAAACGGCATCACCAGATATTCATATAGGCCACTAGGGGTGATGAATGCGGTCTTCCATTCATCCCCTTCCCTCACGCGCACCAGGTTGTAGGCGCTACGCAGGTCCAGCTTGGTAAAGATGGTGGCGTGGCGCAGCTGTTCAAAGGCGGATGACATCAGGGGGAGTGGATACCGATTCTTGATGGTAATACTATTAAGGCCTCTGTAATCGATGCATGGACGTAGTCCACCATCCTTCTTCCCTACAAAAAAGAAGCTTGCCCCTGCAGGAGACCTAGAGGGTCTGATGAAGCCGGTCTTGAGGGCCTCCCTGATGTACTCCTCCATGGCAAGTTTCTCAGGGGGAGAGAGGGAATATAGTCTGCCCCTTGGTGGC
This sequence comes from Sprattus sprattus, assembly GCF_963457725.1. Lineage (NCBI taxonomy): Eukaryota > Metazoa > Chordata > Actinopteri > Clupeiformes > Clupeidae > Sprattus > Sprattus sprattus. The sequence goes on from NC_137920.1 coordinate 20,440,026, forward strand.
ATAGTGCCTGGAAGCAGATCGATGGCACAGTCGTAGGGACGATGTGGTGGCAGCACTGAAGCTTTGGCCTTGCTGAAGACCATAGCCAGATCTCTATAAGGCCCTGGTAATCCTGGTATCTCCACACAAGGTTTGGGGTCTGCACTACTCTGGGGCTGATGGGACCGGGGTAATTCCTCTATCTGAGCACGACACAACTTCTGAACTCTGACACAAGAGGAGACACAGTTAGGACCCCAGCGGGTTAATGAGCCTGTGGCCCAAGAGAACTGAGGTTCGTGTTTACATAACCAGGGATAGCCCAGAATCATAGGATCAATTGGTGAGTCAAGTAACTGAAATTGGATAGTCTCACCGTGGTCGTCAATGAGTAGCTGAACCGGTTTAGTACGGTAGGTCAGTTCCCCTGTACCAATAGGTCTTCCATCAATCGCCTGCACCTTACGTGGCGAAGGGTTCAACTCGATGGGTAGTTGCAACTTCAAGGCCCATGACAAATCTAAAAAGTTCTCTGCAGCTCCAGAATCAACAAGGGCATTAACAGGAGCTTGCATGGTCTGAAAATCCCCCCAACTAAGCCTTACAGGCAAACGCAAACCAGACACTGACCTGGACGAGAGTACGGCTCCGCTCCTCAGGGTCTCCCGGCTCCCTGAAGAGCTCTGTCTTTTCCCTGCAGTCCTGGACATTGGGGACGAAGGTGGTCAGCGGCTCCACAATAGAGACATCTTCCTTCTCGCCAACGTCTCTCACGTTCCTGCTGGGACAGACGAGTTCTGCCCAGTTGCATTGGCTCTTCCATGGTCAATGGAGTCTCCGGAGGCGTCTGAGAAGCTGGGAGTGAGAGGACTGATGGACGCAGGCCATAGGACGACAGGCTCCTGCCACCTCGCTCCCTTTGGCGCTCCAGGCGGCGGTTGTCGATGCAGATCGCCAGAGTGATGAGAGCCTCCAAGCCATGACCCCAGTCTCGAGTGGACAGCTCATCCTTGATTATTTCTGCTAGCCCATGGTAAAAGGTTGAGATCAAGGCCTCCTCCTCCCATCCAGTCTCTTCAGCCAGGGTTCTGAATTGAATGGCATAATCCACCACCGTCTGTGATCCCTGACGTAGGTCGAGGAGTCGTCTGGCGGCCTCACGCCCACTTACAGGATGGTCGAAGACTTGACGGAGATTGTGGGTGAACAGATCCAGACTCTGACAGATCGCGGAGTCCTTCTCAACTAGGGCTGTGGCCCACTCTAGGGCCCGGTCAGAAAGCAAGGTGATAATATAGGCGATCCTGGCGGCTTCATTGGCAAAAGAATAGGGCTGGATCTGGAAAATCAGAGAGCACTGGGTTAAAAATGGCTTGCACCCACCAGGACGACCATCATAGCGTTGAGGAGCAGGGATCTTGGGTTCAGGGCCTGGAGTCTGGGGGTCTCTTTGGAAGGCAGACCGAGTAGCCGCCATTGGAGCTGGTGTGGGTCCTGGCCAACGATTTTCCAGACGTTGCACAGAGTCCAGGAGCTTCCCAACTGAGTCGGTGAGGTGTTGAAGCTGGTCCTGGTGCGCTCCCAACATCGCCCCTTGGGTTGTCAGGGCACCTCGGATCTGCTCCGCCTCTGAAACGGGTAGTGGTGACTCTGCGGAGTTCATGTTGTCGGGCTGAGACTTGCTGTCACGAGTTACCTGAGCTAGACCACCAGCGGCTCTATTTCTAGCCAAAGGCTGATAGTCTCCTTGAGAACCCCAAGAGGCAGAGTCAAGACAACGGTAAAAGGGGAGTCCAAAGTCTTTACTTGACAACTTCAATAAATCTTACAGACACAGTAACAATCAGACATAAGTCCAAGTCTCAGCAAGGAGCAATGCCAACAGAGGGTTTAAATACTAGAACTGAAAAGGGTAAACGAGTAAACACAGGTGATGAACATTAACACAAAATGCAATCAATGCAATCAAAAGGTCATGTGCTCCAGGTGAGTCCCTCTGGCAGGAAAGACCAAATATGGGCATCCTTAGGTTACTTCCGTCTGGTCTCCCTGGATAGCCTTGTGACACATTTTTATATCTCTCCCCCTCACTTCGTTGAACATACACACTTTGCTTGTTGCCAAACTATTAAAACCTGGACTCATCAGTACACAACACTTAAACCAATCTTTCTTTGTCCATTTCTTGTGTTCTTTTGCAAATTTCAGGGGTTATACTCAATTGTTCTCTTTCAGTAATGTTTCTTTGCTGCTATTCTGCCAAAAAGTCCTTCTTCTCCCAGTTTCCGACGGACAGTTTTGAAGACACTGTTGCACCATTAGTCATTGTGATATTGATCTCGTCACACAGTTCTTGTAAAGTCTTTCTTCGGTCCTGAAGACTGAGAATTTTGAGATGCTTCACTTGTGTGTCTGCGAGTTTCTTTTTGAAACCTCTCCCCTTTCGGTTCTGGTGCCATGGTGGTCTAAAGTGTACTTTACAGTGCTTGGACTGCATCTCAAGTCCTTGGCTATGCGGCAATAACTCCAGCCAGCATAAAAAAAAGCCTTTATTCGAACCCGTTGCTCATTTGTTAGCTCCTTCTTCACCTTAGCCATGTTCAAAGAGCATCATGTGCTTCAAGACTGCTTCTAGAGGCTTTGGATCTATACCATTTGGTGGTGTGGCCTCTGTGACAAAACCCTGATGTTACCAATCACTTAATGAGCAGGATAGGCCTTGTACATTCAAAAAAATCGCCGAGCTGTGTCCTAAGACTCTTGCATCACCATCCATTTAACCACAATAACACCTGACAATGATTACACAAGTAATTTGGCTTCTTCTGTGCAGGAACATGATTGTGTGAAATTGACAGTGAAATAGGCCTAGCTTGTTTTTGTACGGAAAATGACCTAAATATCATTATGATGGCTCTATTCTATGGTTTATAGAGCATAATGATGACTTTGTAGATATTTCATTAGTTTTTAGGGTATTTTAATGGCCAATTCAACAAAAACAACTGAAAACTCTTAAATATGTCTAGTGTTCTAATAATTTTGGCCACCACTGTATATATATATATTATAAAATAAATATTCATATTTCTCTACTAATCTGTGGTATGGTTGTCATTTCTGCATGATTCCGATCATTTTGAGCATTTTTAATATCAAAATCTCTGAATTTGCGCATTTCCAGTTCAAGAAAACAATAATAATAATAATAATAATACATACTTCATCTTTTTAGAATCATTTTTAGAAGACTAAGAAACATTATTTGCAGTCGATTGGGAAGATGACGTAAATGATGACGTCGGAGCGTAGTTCAGCACAGGCCTGACATTTTCTCAGTGATTTTATTCTTAAATTAATGTTTGTTCATTGTTGCGATCGTGTTGTGTTTATGTGAATACATCGCGGGAATACATTTTTTTGGGGGGGGGGGGGGGGGGGGGGCGCCAGGAGTGAAGCTCGCCTAGAGTGCCTTATGTGCTAGGGCCGCCCCTGTGTATGAGCATTCGTATCTAAATTTGCTGTTTGGCAACAGGTGTTTACAGTTCACCAAATGCTTCTGGGTAGCATGCCGGTTCGCTGTTGATTTTCGCCGTTGATGTCTTCATGACCATTTGAGACTTGCTTATTCTGTATTATCATGTATATAGCAGATTTAGATTTGGGGTTTCTTGCGTTAGGGACATTTGCTACTGAATTTGCTGTGGTCCTCTTTGCAGTTCTTGTGCCTAGGTGTGTTTGTGTGTAGGTGTGTTTGTGTTTGTGTGCAAGTGTGTTTGTGTGCAAGTGTGTTTGTATGCAAGTGTGTTTGTGTGAGAACATTTCAGTAGGCACCAGAGTCAAGAGCATGGGAAGTGGCTCGGCCTCACTCCTTTTTCAGGACAGGTATCCCCATTCAGTGCCCAAACCCTTCTGGTGGCAGCCATTACCCTCCCTCTAGCCAGATGGCCACTTATGATGTTGTGGTCTGACGTGGTTCTACCCCAGCTGCGATAACGAACCTATCCATATATTATTGTCATTTACCCATGTATTAATAAATATTATAAAGCATTATTACAGCTGCTCCCTGTAACCCCCTTCAGTGCCCCCTACCCTTCTGGTGGCAGCCATTACCCTCCCTCTTGCCACCTCTGACGTGGTTTACCCCAGCTGCTAGAACAGTTAAATATTAACAAATATTGTTTATTTTTCTATTGAAATACAACGTCTGTCATCTCTTGAGCGCATCTGTGTGAGGGCCCGCTTGTCTCTGTTAAAGGTATAGTTGGTCATTCTGTATATCTTGGTGTTAAAGGCCCCAATTGGGGTAGTCAAGCGCTCCAGAGCCAAGACCTTAAAGCCAGTAGGTCACAAATTGGGGTAGTTGGCAGGATTTGGTAAAACGTTTCCTTTTTTCTGGTGATGTGAAAGCAAGTCATGAAGCAAAAACGTGTGGATGTCACACATGACTTTGTTTGAACCCCACAGTGGCTGTTGTTGTATGTGGTGTGTGCATTGTAATGACCACTTTGTGGACTTTTTGGCTCAAATCAAAAACAATATCCTTTGAGGTGTGCAAGGCAATACTTTTTTTTAAAGCTTGCGTTGGCAGCATCTACCTCTGTTGTGACTTTCACCAGTTAACAGCACCCATTTGACAGCTGACAGAATAGACCAGATTTATGCAGATGAGGTGGAATGGAGTCTTTGTTAGCTTGATGGTGCCTAAGGTCGTGTGGAACAGCCTTGAAACTCAACTTATTTTCATTGCATATAAAAAAAAAATAATCCTACCACTTCACGCAATCTTCATGATGAAAATATTTTGACTTAAAAAACAATGTACTACATTCACATGAACAGTGTCTTTTTGATGTGATGAATTAATAACATCTTAGTTCTACAATCTCAGTCCTAAAGTACAAAGCAAATAAGAGATACAAAGACAGAACCAATGCTTATAGCTCTTCTAATCAACTCACCATTCCTTATACATTATTTAATGCAACTGGTAAAAAATGAAATGTGTGTGTATACACACACACTCTGTAAAACCTGTACTAGCATATGTTTTGTAACAGGATGATTGAAAGAGTCAGATGTCAGAATGAGCACCATATTTATTCAAGTTCTCAAAGTAAATACAATGACCTCAGTTTGCCATTGAAAATACAGAAATGGAGAACAAGTTATATTCTCTCCTCACGGAATAGCCCAAATATCAAAATACCAAAACATAATACGTATGCATAATGATCAAAGTGAATACAATGTATTATGTATTAAAAAGTTGTATTTTTTGTTAATGGAATAGCCAAACTCAGTACTAATATGTGCAATAATAAATATGTCACACACGTCATGTTCTACATTATAACAGAGTTACTTACTTCAGAATTCAGATGATAGAGCTCTAATTCTGATGCCCAATAACGCTTCTGAAGGTCCCTGATGGGCGTATGTAGTGTAGATCACCACACAACATCCATCTGAGGGCTATGCACAACAAAGACAGCCATAGGCTCAAACCAATCAGATAAACAAAAAAGACACATATTTTCCTTAAACTGATTGAGGATCAGTATCTATAAATAGATATCTACATATCCATTTAGTAATTTAGCAGACTATTCTATCCAAAGTGATTAACTGTATTGTAAAGTTATACATTCAGGCATTGTTTCTGTTCAAAGGTCACACAACATGATTTCAATATCCTACTGTGCCAACATGATTTCAATATCCTACTGTCTGTTGTGAGTTTAAGTCTTATATATTGTTACGCCCCCTGGTGGCTCGGAGTAGGACGCAACATAAGAGCAACAGGTTTGGGCAAGTGAGGGTGCAGTCACACAAAATCCAAGACAAAAGGTGAAGTCAATATAAAGGGTTTATTTACAAAAAGGCAACACAGGGATCAACAAGGACTGTCAGTGGCACCAAAGAAAAGAACATAACAAAACCCACCCCCCATTGACAGGTGCTTTGCACCCAAAAGTACAGTGGGTGGTGCTCACTCTAACCTAGGGTATTAACAACAGGTAAACCTACGTGTATGAAAGATGTAAACCCCGGGGTGTCTTACCTATCCTTATTGACCCTGTGCGCACAACAAAAGAATTAACAAAGACAAAAACAAAACTAAAGTAGGCTGCTAACAACTGAAGTAATAAGGTTTAACAAATGTGTAATAACTAAAGACAATACACTAAATCAACAAAGAAACCAAGCACTCAGAAGCACTCACAAACACTAGCAAATACAGTCCAAAACAAGCCAACAGAGCTCCACCAAAGCTCTGCCACAGCTCAAGCCAAAGCACTCCACTGACAAACAAACACAGGACTATTTAAAGGGGAATGGTTGATTGGAGATCTGGAACAGGTGTGGTGATTTGGTGATTGGGACCAGGTGTGCACATCTGAGAATTTGGAGAATGAAAACAGGAGGAGGAGACAGAACAACAACACAAACATACTACACAAAACAGAACACTATACATGTAGGCCTATACCATGTATAACATATAAGACATACTGAACACTGTACGTAACACTCCCCCCCATAAAGAGTCAGCCCGTGGCTGACGATACCTCAAACCATCACGTAAACCCAACTTTTTAATAGTACAAAACACAAAATCAATCAAAATTGCCCCCAGTAACTACTGACCCACACTAGTTACACCCGAGACAGAGCATCTGCAAATACATTCTCGGTGCCCTTTTTGTGGTGGATCACCAGGTTGTAATTCGTGATAACCAAAGACCAACGCATAAGTCGCTGGTTTTGGTTGTGCATGCGATGCAAAAACACCAGTGGATTGTGGTCTGTGTAAATCACCACAGGCTCCGCACTGGACCCAACAAAAACCTCAAAAAATTGGAGCGCGAGCAGCAAAGCCAACGTCTCCTGCTCTATTGTAGAGTAGCGCATTTGGCTACTATTAAATTTCTTTGAAAAGAAACCTACAGGGTGGACCAAACCCTCAGAATCCATCTGAGTTAAAACTGCACCAGCACCAATACAGCTCGCATCGACTTCGATGGCAAACGGTTTATTAAAATCAGGAGCACTCAGTACTGGGGCATTACACAATAACGCTTTGCAGCATTCAAAGGCGATTTGACACCGATCTGACCATACAAACTTAACCAATGGACTGATCAAGTCAGTCAGTGGGGCTGCAACAGAAGAGAAGTTCCTACAGAACCCTCTGTAGTAACCTGTCATTCCGAGGAATCGGCGTAACTCCCGCCGAGTGGTGGGTACTGGGAAAGACGTAATAGCTGCGATCTTGGCCTCCAAGGGACGCACTTGGCCTCCGCCCACCTGTTTACCCAAGTAGGTCACCGTCGCCTTCCCAAACTCACATTTCGCGAGGTTCAATGTCAGAGACGCATCAGCCAGTCGTTGAAACACGGTTCTGAGCGAATCCACATGATCAGGCCACTCTGACGAGTGTATTACCACATCATCCAAATATGCAGTACAGTTAGGCACACCACTAAATACAATGTTCACCAACCTCTGGAAAGTGGCCGGTGCGTTTCGCATCCCGAAAACCATCACGGAATACTGCAGAAAATTATCTGGAGTCACAAAAGCACTGATGGCAGAATTCACTGCAGTAGGGCTCACAGCTACTAACACCGCAGCCGCAACAGTGGCTACAAGAGGCGCACTGTGTGTCTCAGGCTGAGCGTCGCCTCTAGTGTAGTACTTTTTCAACATGTTAATGTGACACACTCTGGTTTTCCGCCTTCTATCAGGGGTTCTGACAACATAATCAGTCTCACTCAAACTACTGTCAATAGTGTACGGTCCTGAAAATCGTGCACTCATTGAACTACCTGGAATGGGCAGCAACACTAAAACCAAGTCACCTGCATTAAAAGACCGTGGAAGTGCTTTCTTGTCGAAATGCCGCTTCATACCCTGTTGTGCAACAGAGAGACTCTCCCTAGCGATACTGCAAGCCTCGTGCAGTCGTTCTCTGAAGCGACTCACGTAGGTCAGAACGTTTCGCTGGGTGGGCGAACTCTCGCCAGTTAACTGGTCTCTCAACATTCTTAAAGGGCCTCTCACTGTGTGACCAAACACCAGCTCTGCTGGACTAAATCCTAGTGACTCTTGCACTATTTCCCTAACTGCAAATAAAGCCAAAGGGACTCCTTCATCCCATTCCCTACCACTCTCCATAGTGTATTTGCGCAACACTGACTTAAACGTCTGATGCCATCTTTCGAGCGCGCCCTGTGACTCCGGGTGATAAGCACTCGAGATCCTGTGTGAGATAGACAGTGATGTTAAAACCTGTTCAAAAATCCCCGAAAGGAAGTTGGTACCTTGATCGGTTTGCACAATCTTAGGGAGGCCGAAAGTAGAAAAGAACTTGATCAGGGCCTTTACTACTGACTGAGCTGTTATGCTCCTAAGAGGGATAGCCTCAGGGTACCGGGTAGCTACACACATTATGGTCAACAGGAACTGGTTACCGGATTTCGTTTTTGGAAGAGGGCCAACACAATCCACAAGTACATGCTCAAATGGTTCACCTATAGCTGGGACCGGGTGAAGAGGCGCAGGCTTTATAACCTGATTAGGCTTCCCCGTGACCTGACATACATGGCATGTACGGCAAACCAACGACACATCTCGCTTCAAACCTGGCCAGAAGAACTGTCGCAACACTCGGTCATAGGTTTTTGTAATCCCTAGATGACCAGACCAGAGATGTTCATGAGCCAGAGATAAAACGGACTGTCGGTATGGTGTAGGCACAACAATTTGAAAGACATTAGTCCACTCATTATTCAACTCAGCGCGAGATTTCCATCTCCGCATCAAGAGATCATTTTCAACAAAATAATCACTGTCTTTATTTTTAGCGCTCTCTGGAGCAAGAGCCGCATCAAAACACTTGGCTAAAGTCACATCCTCTTTCTGAGCAGCAATAAGATTACTTCTTATCATAGGCAAACTAGTTGTCTCTTTGGTGGAAGGATCACATTGAACCTTAGGCTGGACACTCGGCTCAGCAGAAGACTGAGGAAACACAGGTGGAGAAACAGTCTGGCCGGTCAACTCAGTCGCGAACAGAGTATCCGACAAAACAACTGCTTCACCCAAACTACGTGCTTGAGCACGGGTGACCACACACACAGGGAACACTTCAGGGAAGTCCTGAGCCAACACATCAGGCTGCAAAATCTCAGGTCGTTTTAGAACTTCTAAAACTGGCATCACTTTGCCACCAGCGATGTCATTCCCTAGTAGAAATGTGACGCCTCTAACAGGCAAAGACGGGCGCACGCCCACTTTAAACACTCCATTTGCTAAGTCACAGGATAAATGTATCTCATGGAGAGGTACAGACACAAACCCCATTTCAATGCCTTGCACAAGCACACTAGAGCCACTTAAAGAGTCATTACAAAAAGGTAACACATCCGATAATATAAATGACTGTGCTGCGCCAGTATCTCTGAGGATACGCACTGGACACTGGTTCAAAGCATTTGCGCTGAGAGAAACCAACCCGTCCAACATGAACGGTTCATAACAGGGTTCCAGATTGTCACCCTCCATCTCTGGGGCTAGGGACACTGGACCCACCAACGTTCGCACTAACAAAACCTCTTTTGGTCGTTTGCTTGGCTGTGACAGCTTGCGTTTTAACATAAAACAGTCATTCTTTACGTGACCTGTTTGGTGACAATAGAAACACTCTCGTTCCTCAGTGGAGCGGAGTGGCAATGGACGTGGAGGACTAGACGGCATTCTAGCCGAGGCAGAAGGAGTAAAAGACCTACTCTCATATCGGGGACTCACAAACGTTTGTTTGTGCGATAAAACAAACTCATCGGCAAGCACAGCAGCCTCCGCTAATGTCCCTACCTTTTGCTCATTGAGATACGTCACAATACGATCAGGCAGACTATTCTTGAACTCTTCAATGAGAACCAATTGTGACAGAGTGTTAAAATTAATCGCGTTGCTTGCCTTGCACCATCGATTAAACAAGGTCTCCTTCTCGCGGGCGAACTCAACAAAGGTTTTATTAGACATTTTTTTAAAAGTTCTAAACTTCTGTCTATATGCCTCAGGCACTAGTTCGTAGGCACGAAGCACAGCTGTCTTGATCGTTTCATAACACATACTCTCTTCTAGAGAAAGTGTAGCTAAAATTTCCTGGGCCTTACCTGTCAGTTTACACTGAAGCAGTATCGACCAGACCTCTTTTGGCCATTTCAGTGAGGTGGCAACCCGCTCAAAAGCAGTAAAATAGGCATCTACTTCCGCCTCACGAAATTGAGGTACCAAAACAACATTTCTGCTCACATCAAAACCTCTCGTAGGCGCGGAGGGATCAGAATGTATGGACCTATGACCAGGTGATTGAGCTAAACTCAGAGCTTCCAGTTCTAGGCGCTTAAGCTTCACCTCTTTTTCTGCAGCTATCTCTAATTCAATTTTTCTGTTGGCGGTGTCCGCCTCCATCTCTAGCTCCATCTTTCGAATAGCCAACTTGTGACTGTATTCGGCATCTCTATTTTTTTTCTCAGCCTCCAGTTGCAAACGCGCTATGGGTAGCCTATGGCGGGCATCATCACTTACCCTAGGTAAGGAAAACGGAGAAAATCGGGGCACAGTACGAGGAGGCTTTAACTCCACATTAGAGTCGGTATCTACAGGAACTGGCTCATCCTCAACCAGCCCTCTCTCAACTACCTCTTCCTCCCTGCTCTCCTTCTCTGAGCTAGAAGACAAGGATGGGGAAATAGTAGGCTCACTAGCAGTCGCACCGCTGCCAGTACCAAGCACTTTTTCGTGCACTAACATCTGTATCACAGCTTCTTTCAATTCTGCTTTAAGCAGACTTGCTGATGCTTCAAATGAAAAATGTGCCGCAATGGCATACAAATCTTTTTTCCTGCAGCGATCAATCTGATCCACAGAAGGATCACTAAGAAAACCCTCAAGATCAAAGGTACTCATTTTTTTCTCAAATAGCCTTAAGCCAAAACTTTACCAACCTAGCCAACACTACCAGCCTACTTGACGTGTGCACTGCACACCAACACTCATCAAACCCGTTGCTTAAAAGGATCAAGGATCCCGGACGAGCCCCCAATTTATGTTACGCCCCCTGGTGGCTCGGAGTAGGACGCAACATAAGAGCAACAGGTTTGGGCAAGTGAGGGTGCAGTCACACAAAATCCAAGACAAAAGGTGAAGTCAATATAAAGGGTTTATTTACAAAAAGGCAACACAGGGATCAACAAGGACTGTCAGTGGCACCAAAGAAAAGAACATAACAAAACCCACCCCCCATTGACAGGTGCTTTGCACCCAAAAGTACAGTGGGTGGTGCTCACTCTAACCTAGGGTATTAACAACAGGTAAACCTACGTGTATGAAAGATGTAAACCCCGGGGTGTCTTACCTATCCTTATTGACCCTGTGCGCACAACAAAAGAATTAACAAAGACAAAAACAAAACTAAAGTAGGCTGCTAACAACTGAAGTAATAAGGTTTAACAAATGTGTAATAACTAAAGACAATACACTAAATCAACAAAGAAACCAAGCACTCAGAAGCACTCACAAACACTAGCAAATACAGTCCAAAACAAGCCAACAGAGCTCCACCAAAGCTCTGCCACAGCTCAAGCCAAAGCACTCCACTGACAAACAAACACAGGACTATTTAAAGGGGAATGGTTGATTGGAGATCTGGAACAGGTGTGGTGATTTGGTGATTGGGGCCAGGTGTGCACATCTGAGAATTTGGAGAATGAAAACAGGAGGAGGAGACAGAACAACAACACAAACATACTACACAAAACAGAACACTATACATGTAGGCCTATACCATGTATAACATATAAGACATACTGAACACTGTACGTAACATATATCCTATAGGGTCTTTCAAGCATCTCAAGGTCCATCACCAGGAAACAATCACATTTCTTGAGAACCCTGTAGAACTCCTCCTGGGCTGGACCACCCTCCTTCTGAAGCATGAGCAGCAGAGTGCGATTCTGCTTTGATCCTGATCCATTGCTCTCCACCTCCTCTCTCTCCTTAGTGCTGAGAACTCCACAGCTTTCCAGCTCGGAGAGGATGCGCCTCAGGGGCCCTAGACGAGCCTCCAGTGCTGCCTTGTGTTTGTGGAAGAAGTTCTGAACTGATGGAGTGTAGGGACTTGAGGGAGAAGACACTGCAACAAAAATGTGGAATTTAGATATTATACGTAGATATCTATCTATTTACAGTGAAGTGAAACTCATAGTTCACCAAACGTCTGACAAAATGCCAATTGTTGAACTGTAAAATGTTACTAAATGTAAAACATTAACTTTTCGGTACAAAAAAGAAATATGAGATTAATTAAATGACTATTTAATCAATAATAAGCAAAACATGTATGTTATGAAAGATGCTTGTGGCAGCCTGTAACTTACTAAGTATATAGAAAGACTACACAAAATAAATTCTGAATTGTTGCATGCATGCATTCCTCTGTGTGTTTGTTTGTAGCAACACTTGGCTTTAATGATGAGTCACAAAATGAGGAATCAATCACATTAATATGCTAACTATCCATTGCCACAGTAGTCTATAAATTAATGGACAAATGCCAATAAATGAGAATATCAGTGTTTTAATATAATATAATATTATATATATATATATATATATATATATATATATATATATATATATATATATATATGATGGACGTCTTCCTTTCAGTAGGGCTATGAATACAAATAGAAACAGGTTTGTAATGACAAAAAGGTTAATTACACCAAATAAATAGCCAAAGATATGTGTTAATATGGCATCATTTGTGTATTTACCTGGAAAATTCAAATAGCTATTCCACACACACCCCTCTGAGCCTTCTCCTTTCAGACTTAACGTAGTCCCTTCAAGTTTGTTTAAGGACACTTGAAAGGTTGGGACATAATTTTCATATTGAATTTGAAACTCGGCACTCTGTAAGAAGAAAAGATAATTAACGGTGTTACTGCCGACTTCTGGACATTGTTAGGTCGATTTATATTAATATATGTTGAATTATAATATGGTTTAATTTGTCTTTACCGCAGGAGTAACTTTATGTTCTTCTGGATCAGAGGAGAGGTAGTATGTGTTTTCAGGGACAAGTTTACATTTTGCAGCTGCCTCAATGTATATCTCGCCTGTAGCTTCCTTCATATTCTTTTCTCAAATACCTATTTAAGAATAAAAAATCTGAAATGTTACCATTCCCTCATTTACAGCTTATGCTTGCTTCTCCCAAAATACAACTTTTGTTAAATGTGGCATGTTATATACCTCGGAGATGTCAACATTTCTTGGTAACAGTAACACATTCAGTGTTGACCCCTGAAGGAACAGCAGCACAAGTCCATGGATGAGGGGGTATTTCTTCTTTGGCGGTCTTTTTATCACACCATATTTAGAGCATCCACTGATATTTAAAACCACATGAGAATCTGTTGTCTCGTGAGGATCAAGCACTTCATATTCATCAGAGTCACTGATGTGTAGTACTGACAAGTGCTTGCGTGCTTTCCCTGCAAACATTTCAGTGTACATTCAACAAGTTATTGTCAACAGACTGACTTCTTTTCACTTGTATCAAGGGAACCAACTGGGATTATTCCCTAAATTCTCGCTTACCAGAAAACAGCTCACAGTGTGGGAAGCGTATCTGTGAGAGTGTGCCCTGTGGGCATTTGATGTCAAACAGGCTTCCTGCTGGTACATAGTTGAGCTTTGTCAGCTGTGGGGAGTTCCACGGCTCTGTTCGGTAATGTACCTCGCCCCCTTTATCCATATTGAACACCAAGCCTGTGTAAATGCACTGAAACTTACACTCAAAGGTGCAAGAGAACCTAAATAACATAAAGGCATTTATATGGTAAGTGGTCAATGAGGGCAAGAGAAGAAGCCTATGGCTCTGTTTGTAAATATTATTCTTGAGTATGAAGGAGACCGAGACAGGTGGATAGGAATGTGCTTGTCAGGTGGTAAGGGTGTTGTACTATATAAAAGCCTTACAGGCCTGGAAAGTCACTCTTCATTGCTTGACTGGGCTCTGGAAACACAGTGTCAGTCTGTGGTCTGTGGTTAACAGATTTACAGGATTAAAAAAACAATTTTTTCAGACATTAATTATCATACACAAAATAAGTTTCATGAATCCCAAACATATAAAACAAATACAAAAAGGTGGAGTCAGTCAAGACAATATCTCACTCTGGAGTAGATTGTTGGGGTTGGCTGAGGGAACTCTCAGGCTGAATCTTGGGAAAGTCACTCTTCATTGCCCGACTGGGCTCGGAAAACACAGCGTCAGTCTGTGGTCTGGTGATACAAAAGCGCAAAACAGCTAAGGGCAGGATCACTTAATGATTCAACCCTGGGAATCACTCAATAAGCACAGAAGCTCTACAACTGGCCCTCAGCTGACCCTAGAGTTGGCAAGTTGTACATTTTGCAATAACTGAAGTAGGTCTGCTTTTAGCATTGTTTACATTGCTTAACAGCTAAAATGCCAGAAAACTTATATAAGCACCTAACTCTGTGTTCTGTCAAATAATGTAATGCATGTTTGCAAAGAAAATTGGATAGAACCAGGGACTGCCCATTTGCCCTCCTCAACCGAAGTTGCCCCTCCGAAGGAAATATATAGATTTGCGATCAGGGGACGGGGGCGTGGCAGCAATGGTTAGTCAGACTATAAAATGATATTGGTCAAATTTGCGAACAGATGACGGTGGCGTAGCAGCGGCAGTGACAAAACATGATGTGTTGCCTCTTTTTTCAGGACAGAGCAACTGCCCTTCAAAATTCCTGTGCACCTCCCTGGATAGAACCCCAATGGATTTAAACATGAAAACAGCATGGCCATAGTCTGCTGGCCATAGTCAATTCTTTTTGGTTTGAAGTATTGGCCCTGAGGGGCCGCCCATAGTAAAACCCTTTAAACATGAAACAACATGGGTCCTATGTGAGTAGTGGGTACTCTGAAGACAACCACCAACAGACATTTCTGGCACACATAGGCAAACATTGTTTAGATATCTACGCCCTCTATGTCATAGTGACCCATTCTAATAGGGAAATTCCAGTGTAAGTGATGGATGGAAAAGGCCAAGAGAAGAGCGATTCTACTTGATTGTTTTTGTGCATTTTGGAGAGTGAGACAGGCAAGGAAAAATTAACTTATTTGGCAGTAAGAGTGTTGATCTATGAATCTCTATGGTCTGCTGAAAGCTGACGTTTGGAATTCAAAGTAATGAAATAAAAAAGTTTAAATTATCCCACAAACAAAATGAGTATAGTAACAGACCCACACCCTCACATAGTGGAATAACAGTTTGTAGCAGCCATTCTAAACCAGTGGGCGCCATCTAGTGGCCAAGAGAGAGAGTGGTACTGCCAAATGGTTAGATGAACTGTACTGTATACTAGACTTTGATAAAGACATGTGTGAGGATATTTTCAAGTAGTCTTATGTTCTTGTATCATTTGTAAATGATCCAACAAACTCAAAATTAGTGTAGTAAGAGACCCATACCCTGACATACTGAATTTAAGACAGTGTGTAGTTTAAAGGAATTTAATTTGTGAAAGAGCTCCATGTGGTAAGCTACTCTCTTTACTTGCACAGACGCATCCACATACGAATATTTGTAAAATATAGCCTAACCAAAATTAAAGATCAAATGGAAGCCTACATATTTGGATGTTAGTCAACTATTAAAAAGCTTATAAATAACTAGTTGTAAAGATTATTTTCAGAAAATAAACTATTTTGTAACAGCTAAATATGAAGTGTATTAAACATTTCAAGTTATTTAACATACGCGTCTGTCGCCTGTTCCTCTTGGCTTGGCACTTCCTTCATCCCTTTTTTCAGTTCGTCTGCAAGAGTTGGGAGGGACATTTTCTCCAGGATGAATATTGTGATTTTCAGAGCGACTTCACTGCCATAGAAGTCCTTCATTGCAGTCGCGGTGTCCGTCGAGTCACATTCTCCCAGGCGGCTTATGGGCATGGGCTTGAAGCCGTCCAGAACCAGATCTCGGTCGCTCAGGTACACACGAAACCTCTTCAGGTGTTTGGTCTCTAGACCATCCATAGTATTCAATAGAAGATCAAGTGGGCTCTTCATCGTGTGGAACTGATGACATACAGGCTGGTAAATAGGGAAATAGTATGGATCTTAATCTTTCATTTTTATTTTCTACGGGTTATAGCGTCAACAAAATTAAAATCGTATATGCCGGTTATGCTAGCGTTAATTTGCCACACGCTTCATTTGATATTGGATAGCCTAGACGGCTGGTAGAAATGACAGTGATCGGATGATTAGTCAACCTGACACAGGCTGCGTTCCGTCGACAAAACATCGGGTGCTTTATGCTTCTAAGTGGTCTAGGTCGTTCTACGCTCGAAAAGAAATATTAAATACCCCAACATATATCAATGGGATATAGAATTTCACTTCACTGGTATGTCTTCACCTGTTCCTCTTGGCTAGGCCACATAGCATTAGCTAGGCTAGCTAAGGTAAGACAGTTGTTACACAGGCTGCGTTCTGTCTACAAAACATTGGGTGCTTTATGCTTAGGTCTAGGTCGTTCTAAGCTCTAAAAAAAAACTAATAAATGAATTATCTTATAGACATGGAGAATTTCTAGTTCAGTGGCAAGGGCTCTCTCTGTAAGTTTTTTTTTTCTTTTCCGGACAGTGATTTAGAGGAAGCAGTCATACAATAGGCAAATAGTCAACATGCCGGTGTAGCCAGTTTTCTTTTTACATCTACATTCAGACCTCGCCGAAAATAACCTAAACACCATCAATGAATATAAAATCTGCTGGCAGTATAGTTGCTCAGGTTGTAAGCCGTCTATTATGGTATATGCCTACCTTTTCAAAGAATGTGTAACCGGCGTAGTTACTGGCCTGTCTCCCAGTTGCTACCGTAGTTCCTGTTCTGCTCTGCCACGCCTTCAAGTAGCACTCAGTGGTTGTTCATTCCATAGACATACAGGTGCATCCCAATAAATTAGAATATCATCAAAAAGTTGGTTTGTTATTATATAGTCATTACACACAGACTGATATATTTCAAGTGTTTGTTTCTTTTCATTTTGATGATTATAACCAACAGCTAATGAAACCCCCAAATTTAGTATCTCAGGAAATTAGAATATTGTGAAACAGTTCACTATTGAAGACTCATGGTGCCACACTCTAATCAGCTAATTAACTCAAAATGTCCTGAGCCTTTAAATGGTCTCTCAGCCTGTTCAGGCTACACAATCATGGGGAAGACTGCTGACTTGACAGTTGTTTAGAAGACGATCATAAGGAGGGTAAAACACAAAAGGTCATTGCTAAAGAAGCTGGCTGTTCACAGAGTGCTGTATCCAAGCACATTAATGGAAAGTTGAATGGAAGGAAACAATGTGGTAGAAAAAGGTGCACAAGCAACAAGGACAGGCATGTGCACAGATAGACCCCTAGTAGTGCTCAAGCACCTGCTCTTTTGCCGTGTATGAGAAAAGTGCCCCTTCTGCTGGAGGCCAATTTTGTATTCATTCATCAGTATTTCAGAATACAAATGAATCTCTCTGTCATCAATTCCCCTAGAATAGGTTTTGATATCTGACGGGCATTTATTTGAGTTCTTGTGAAAATGTCGCCCCGACATGCTCTGCGGCGGCGCTCACAAGAATAGACATGAATTAATTATTTGTTTTGTCTATGCTCACAAGCCCCCACCGCACCCTCCTTCCTCCTCCTAGTGCTCATGCAGTGTTGAGTGCCAGGCCAAAACTTCTTTTAAAAAAAAAACTACAAAAAAAAAAAAAACGTGATTTCAAATCCTTGTCACGCTGTTAACTGACGTTTGTCATGTTTCATGAAGAGAGAGAGGGAGAGAGAAACAGGCAGGCAGGCAGATCATTTAAAGGCAGTTTTACTGTTCTACAAATACTAGTTTTGTTGAATTTTAAATAGTAAAACATTAAATGAAAGGTAGGTCTTTAGTTGAGCTACATGAAAGTCTGGTGAGGTATATTGTGTTAGCCTATATAATATTAGCGTAATGTTGCTTATGCTTCAATTCTGTCAGAAAACAATGAAAACAATCTGTGTGTACTGTGTTGTCAGCTCTATAGAGATTATGTAATTCATTCTTGATTATTATGCACAACATTGATAGCCTGACGATGTCATACTCATAATTCTAGTCAGAATATGAGTCTGATCCTGACCCATTGGGCTGTGATTATGGGGCGTGTTTCAACGAACCAGGAAAGAAAATGCCTCTTCGCTGAATTGGATACCTAGAACCAATCAGAGCAACGTAGTATTACCATCTGATAGATTAAACTTTTACCTGATCCCGTATTAAACTTTTACCTGATCCCGTAGGAAGGACGGCAAAAACATATTTTCAATCGACAAATGCCTTGATCGTGTTTCTCTGTTCCTCTTTCAAAATGAATGCGCTGTCAATATCTGTTGAGATATGCCTGCTCACGTTACTTAATTAGCAGCAAGGCTAGAAGCTACAGTGTGTTTCAATGGGTTTTTGATGTACGCATTAGCAATGACCTAACAATAATGGTCTAGAGAGCTTTAGTTAAGACAAACAATACTCTGCAACATCCGTGTTGCACATACACAACGAGTCAATGTAGACATTAAAAAGTCGTGTAGATAGCTTAATTCACATAAAATATTCCCGTATAGCTCCCGAGAAGCGGCCATCTTGGTCGGAGTTCGAATCTACTGGTTAATTCAACTCAAGCGTTGGTTGATCATCTGTCCATCATCGTATAAAGCCCGCCCGTACAATTTGATTGGTGGTCAGATTGCTTTTTCGACTTTTTCGAAGACTTGAATCTCTCCCAACTAGCTCAAAGCCAGACTGAATCTCCCAGACCAAAAATGTTGTGGGCGGAGTTCAGGCTGGTATCCAGGCTACAACATTGATTTATCTTATGTACAAAACTTGCAGCGTAATGCAAAGCAAATAGAGACTCCAAAAGCAGAAGGACAGGGAACTGCAGCAAGCAGCTCAGGGTAGCAGTTCCCTTTTATCTTGGATCAGGCTATCAACTAGTAAAACAAATGAGGGAGAAAATATCCTGCTGTGTTTTTTATATACCGTAAATCCTCAAATAAAGGCCGGGATATTGGTTTCAATAATGAGAGTCGACACTGTGTTGAGAATAAATAGACAATGCCATAGCCCTTTTACTAATGATCTCTTCTCAGCATTAAAGCAGGTTACATACAGCGCATCCAACCTAAGAGACGTTACAAACTAACTGACATAGAATGTTCTTACTTCAAACATAACAGTATTCTAACAGACTGATTGCCACACAGAATGTATAACTGAAAATACACACAGGCTTAATAATAATGTAGGGATTATTCATTCTACTTAAAGTGTCATGTTTTCCAACACGGGATTCAATTAGAAGCCGGGCTTCAGATAGTAGCCGGGGTCGTGGTCTATACGGACAAATAAAGGCCGGGCCCCGAATACAAGCCGGGGGTAAAATAAAGTAGCCTATATCACTGTAGCCTACCAGCATCAGTCCGTCGGCTCAAAGTAGACATCACAATTTAATTGAATGCATTTCACAAATACATGTTCTCCTCATGTTATATAATATTGTTGGCTAATTTCATGGGCTGTTTGCAATAAAAAAAGAAATTTCCCCACGTAGGACTACTAGGCGAAGTTGTTATTGTTTTGCCTAAATGCACGTATCGTAAAGCCTACTGTTGTTTAGTTGGCTAGGTAGCCTACGTTTTAGTTGGCTAGGTTACTTTTTCCAGAAGGGATCATAAAGCAGTAGTAGACTTACGTAACTTTGATATTAAAGTCAAAGAGATGGTGTACGCTGATTGCTGAAGAACATTCGGGAGAAAAAGCAGCAAAGAAGTTTGACATGGACCCGAGACGAATGCGATAGGCTACAACTAGCAGGTGGAGGTAGAAAGAAAGTTAGGCTGGATATCAAACCAGCTCGTTGAATACATTTTTTCAGTCCGCGATAAGCATAATAGAGTGTCTAGAAAAATGATTAAAATCAAGGCTTTGGAAATCTTTTCCTCCGTGACTGACAGTGGAGACCATAACTCGATGTTTATTTTTACGTTGACACCACATATAAACCGCTACGCGATGTGCAGAAAGTGTTGAACGCATATGCAATGAATTATATTAGCCTACTGCAATTAGGCCCATTATTTAAATAATAAAATTCTATAACAGAAGATAAGTAAGAAATACAGGCCTGCCCATAATACAAGCCTGCCCCAAATAAAGGCCGGTGCGCTGTGCAGCCTAAGTAAATACAAGCCCCGGCCACAATTTGAGGATTTACGGTATGTATTTATTATTATTATTTTTAATTTTATAAATAATTTTGGCAATGGGTGCCCTTTTTTTGGTTTGATCGCCTGCCTCCCAAAGTGTCTGTGCACGTGCCTGAACAGGGATAACCGCAGCTTTGAGAGGATTGTGAAACCAAGCCCTTTCAAGAATTCTAGGGAGATTCACAAGGAGTAGACTGCAACCGGAGTCAGTGCTTTTAGGAGCCACCTTGCACAGACATATCCAGGAGATGTGCTTCAACTGTTGCCTTCCTAGTGCCAAGCCACTCTTGAACCAGAGACAACAAAAGAGGCGTCTTACCTGGGCTAAGGACAAAAAGGACTGGACTGTTGCTCAGTGGTCCAAAAGTTCCACAGTCTGGAGGAAGAGAAGAGAGGCACAGAATCCAAGTTGCTTGAGGTCCAGTGTAAAGTTTCCACAGTCAGTGATGGTTTGGGGTGTCATCTGCTGGTGTTGGTCTACTGTGTTTTCTCGGGTCCAAGGTCAGCGCAGCTGTCTACCAGGACGTTTTTAGAGCACTTCATGCTTCCCTCTGCTGACCAGCTTTATGGTGATGCAGATTTAATTTTCCAGCAGGACTTGGCACACACACTGCCAAAGGTACCAGTACCTGGTTTAAGGACCATGGTATCACTGTGCTTGATTGGCCAGCAAACTCACCTGACCTAAACCCCATACGGAATCTATAGGGTATTGTGTAGAAGAGGATGCGAGACACCAGACCAAATAATGCAGAGCTGAAGGCCGCTATCAGAGCAACCTGGTCTTCCATTACACCTCAGTTGGGCCACAGACTGGTTGCCTCCATGCCACGCCGCATTGCTGCAGTAATCCATGCAAAAGGAGCCCTGACCAAGTATTGAATGCTGTACATGGTCATGCTTTTCAGTAGTCCAACATTTCTGTGTTTAATATCCTTTTTTTTTTTTTAATGATCTTAGCTTATGTTAAAATTTTCTGAGATACTGAATTTTGGGTTTTCATTAGCTGTAAGTTATAATCATCAAATTTTTAAGAAAAAAAAAAAACTTCAAATACATCAGTCTGTGTGTAATGAGTCTATGGACATGAATCTATGAACATCATGTTCTGATAAGATGTTATTCACTATTTTACTCCATGTATTGCTCTTGCTGCTTGTTTTTATTGATTTTACAAAAACAAAATACAAAAATAGAAGTTTATATTCTTTGCTCATGGATTAGCAAAACAATAAAAGTACAAAAAAATCACGTCAAAATCATCAAGTACAAACATAAGTGATTAAAATGCCCTCCTCAGCTTGCTGTAGGTTACATATTAAATGCACATGAAGTAGGCCAGTACGAAAATAGAGAACAACTTAATATTCTTTGCTCATGGTGCAGCCAAACTTTACACTTTAAAAGAAAACACCATGAACAGAACAAAAATGTCCAAAAAAACATATTTCACACGCGTCATGTTCTGCATTTTAAAAGTTACAGTACAGCGACACAGTTCAGCTGATACAGCTCTCAGGCTGCTGCATAATAACGTTTCTGAAACTGGTCCCTGATGGCCGTATGTAAATTACCACACGACATCCATCAGGGGTCAATGCGCAACAATGACAGCCAAAAACTGATTGCGGATCAGTATCTACCTATACGTACATATCTACATATACATTTAGTCATTTAGCAGACAATTCTATCCAAATTTATTTACAGTCTTGTAAAGTTATGCATTCTGTTAATCCGTATGGAGGCTCCCTGAGTCTTGCTCCCATGACCGTGATGCTGTCAGCACCTTGCTGTACCAGATGGGGTGCAGGAACATATGCGGTACATGTACACACACACACACACAGATAGAGGAAACTCCAGGAAGTAAAGGTCATGTATAGAGGTGGGTGATGAAGGGATGGGGAGGCTCTAATGCTTCATAGACAACACTGAAAACAAAACAGGAAAAGGAACTACCTGATGCAGGGCCGGCCCTGACAGTGATGGAGCCCTAGGCAAGGTTCTTCTTTGGTCAAATTTTGGGCCTAAAACCAACTTAAAATACTGAAGTTTCCCTTTAGGACATTGTGTCTGTCATACAGACATTGAAAGCACCCTACTTCATGTCAGCCAACATCATTTTAATGTACTACTTGCTCTTGTGTACGATTGTTTAGGTCTCTCCTCAGCAAGCTAGGGTATCTAGCATATGTCCTATAGGGTCCCTCAAGGTCCATCACCAGGTACTCATCACATTTCTTAAGAACCCTGTAGAACTCCTCCTGGGCAGGACCTCCTTTCTTCTCCAGCATGAGTAACAGAGTACGGTTCTGGACAGATCCTTCCTTGCTCTCCACCTCCTCTCTCTCCTGGGGGTTCAGTACTCTATGGGTCTCCAGCTCGGAGAGGATGGGCCTCAGGAGCCCTAGACGAGCCTCCAGTGCTGCCTTGTGTTTGAAGAAGAAGTCCTGACCTGGAGGAGTGTAGGGACTTGAGGGAGAAGGCACTGCAACACAAATGTGGAATTTAGACATTGTATCTAACCATTTGCAGTGAGGTGAAACTCAAGAGTTCACCAAACCTCTGACAAAATGCCAATTGTAGAACTTTAAATGGTTGCTGGATCTTAAGCCTGAACCTTTGGCAAAAAAAATACTATTTAATCAATTATAAGCAATACATGCATGTAATAAATTATGCTTGTAACAGACTGTATCATACTATGTACTGTATATATGTGAAAGACAGCACAAAATACATTCTGAATTGTTGCATGCATGCATTCCTCTGTGTATTTGTTTGTAGCAACACTTGGCTTGGGAGTCACAAAATGAGGAATCATTCATATTAATAGGCTTAGTATCCATTGCCACAGTAGTCCATATATAATGGAGAAATGCCAATTAAGGATAATATCATTTTAATTTAAAAAAAAAAACATTTACCTGATGGACGTCCTTCTATCAGGCTGGCTATGAATAAAAATAGGAATATAATGTTTGGATGTTAGGATAAATAGGAATAGGAGGTTTGTAATAATACATACAGTGGGGAAAATAAGTATTTTACCCCCTGCCGATTTCGCAAGTTTGCCCACTTGCAAGGAATTGCGTGATATATTATTGTAATAGTAGGTCTATTTTAACAGTGAGAGACAGAATATCAACAAAAACATCCAAGAGAAGAAAAGATGGCAAAACTTTGTCGCGGAGGGAGGGGGTGGGGTCATCTGCAATTTTACTGTGTCCCCCCAAGGAATAACTCTCTGTAATTTTACCGTGTATTGTCCTACAACAAAATGGGATCTTCCCTCCTGGGCGTGAACCTCACCCCCTCATTCCATCCCATTGAAAACACAACCTTACGGATTTCGAGAGGATCTGCAAAGAGGAGTGGACCAAAATCCCTCCTGAGATGTGTGTAAACCTGGTGACCAACTAGAAGAACAGTCTTACATCTGCGCTTGGCATGTTTTTCTAGGGGTTCAAATACTGATTTGCCGCGATCAAATGCAAATGAATTCATAACTGTTATAAAATGCAGTTTTCTGGATGTTTTTGTTGATATTCTGTGATTCATTGTTAAAATAGACCTACCATTACAATTATAGATCACACAATTCATTGCAAGTGGGCAAACTTGTGAAATCAGCAGGGGTTCAAATAACTATTTTCCCCACTGTAAATTATTGTATAAATAACACCACATAAATAACCAAATATATATTTGTATGACATCATTTGAGCATTTACCTGGAAACTTCAAATTGCTATTCCACACACACTCATCTGAGCCTTCTCCTTTCAGATTTAACTTGACCCTTTCAAGTTTGGTTAAGAACACTTGAAAGGTTGGGACATAATTTTCATAGTTCTCGTAATCTAGAAACTTGGCAGTCTGTAAAAAGAAAAGATGTTACTGCTGACTTCTGGACACTGATAGGTCAATTCATATTACTATAGTTTGAATTATAATATGGTTTAATTTCCATTACCGAAGGATTTACTTCATGTTCTTCTGGATCAGAGGAGAGGCTGTATTTGCCTTTAGGGACAAGTTCACAGTTTGCAGTTGTCTCAATATATATCTCCTCTGTAGGTTCCTTCAACTTCTTCCTTTTTTCAGATACCTTTTTAAGAGTACAAGAACTACTATGTAACCTCCCCATAATTTACAGCTTATGCTTGCCTCTTCCAAAATATAACTTTTGTTAAATTTGGCATGCAATATACCTCAGTGATGTCAACATTTTTTGGCAACAGTAAGACATTCAGTGTTGACTCCTGAAGGAACAGCAGCACAAGTCCATTGATGGGGGAGTATTTCTTCTTTGGCTGTGTTTTTGTCAGACCATATTTAGAGCATCCACTGATATTTAAAACCACGTAAGAATCAGTTGTCTCATGAGGATCAAGCATTTCATATTCATCAGAGTCACTGATGTGTATTACTGACAGGTGCCTACGACCTTTCCCTGCAAAAACATAAGTGTACATTCAACGGGTTATTGTCAAAAGACATTGTCAAATGAATGTATTTCACCTGAGTTCTCTCACTTCTACCAAGCAAATCAATTGAGATTATTCCCGACAATTCTTGCTTACCGGAAAACACCTCACAGTGTGGGAAGCGTATCTGTGAGAGAGTGCCCTGTGGGCATTTTATGTCAAACAGGGGTCCTGCTGGCACATATTTGCAGTTTGCCAGGTGTGTGTAGTTCCATGGCTCTGTTCGGTACTCTACCTCACCCCCTGTATCCATCTTGAACACCAAGCCTGTGTAACGGCACTGAAACAGACCCTCAGAGGAGCAAGGGAACCTGGAGAGGTCACAGCAAACAGTAGTGGTAATGCGGTCAGTGAACATGAACACTTCATGTAACTTGACCCATTAAACTTCAGTTATACCTCCAACTACACAAAATGTGATTTTCTTTTGTCTTGATTTATCTTCATCTCATATCCGTAAATGTACAGCATTATTGTAGTAGGAGAATGTTCCTTTTAAAAGGATATCTCAACCTGTATGATTTCCAGTCATTGTATGGATGGCTTTCTGGTGAGAAGACCTGTAGCAAGATTTTGGCAAGACGTTAAGATTAATTTAAAAACATATCATGTGAATAACTTATGGGTTGTGTAAGAAAATGATTACTTCTGGTAGAACAGATCTTTCACTAATGCTCTCAATTTCATTTTCAGCTGAGGCGCCTCCAAAATACTCTGTAAGGAAATATATTCCAGTTTGAATGTCACACAATTAATGATTATTATGCATATATGTTACTTGAACATGACTTTGGATAGTTGCAGAATATTTATTAAGATTATACCTTTCGTTACTCTGGATTTTTCATCATCATGCTCGTAATTCTTGATGTTGAGAGGTTCATCACCACTCACTTGAGATCTGTGACTGGGGAAAGGTAAACAATTACATGAAGCAAATCATGCACACATAAAGGTGGAAATCATGAATTTTGACAATGCTTTGACAATGTATTTTATGTAAATAAAAAGATACCATGAAGACATTTATATGATAAGTTGTCAATGAAGGCAAAAGTAGATGCTTGTGGCTCTGTTTGTAAATATTCATCTTAAGTATGATGGAGAGTGAGACAGTTGGATAGAAATGTGCTTGTTAGGTGGTAAGGTTGTTATTGTATTTATAGGCCTACTTGTGAAAAACAGAATCGCAGGATAAAATATTCTAGTTAGTGAATTAATAATCATACATACATAATTGTAATGAATCAACATAAAAAGACCAAGGTGCTGTCAGTCAAGACAGTATCTCACTCTGGAGTAGACTGTTGGGGTTGGCTGAGGTAAGTCTGAGGCTGAATCTTGGGAAAGTCACTCTTCCGTCTTGTGTGACTGGTCTCTGGTCTGCTGATACAAAAGCACATAACAGTTTAAGGCAGGATCACTGATCCATTCAACCATGGGAATCACTGAATAAGTACAGGAGCTCTACAACTGTTATTCAGCTGACCCTAGAGCTGAAGTAGTTCTGCTTTAAGTGTTAAATGTCTAAAATGTCAGAAAAAAAACTTAAATGTCAGAAAACAAATATAGGCGCAAAACTCTACTCCAATTGGTTAGACCCCAATGGATTTAAACATGAGGATAGCAAAGACTGCTGGCCATAGCTGATTATTTTTGTTTGGAGTATTGGCCCTGATGGGCTGCCCATAGTGAATCCCTTTGAACATGAAACAACATGGGTCCTCTGTGAGTAGTGGGTACTCTGAAGACAACCACCAACAGACAGTATGGGATTTCTGGTACACATAGGCAAATAGCTTTTAGATATCTGCACCCTCTGCAAGTCAAAGTGACCCATTCAAATGAGCGTACATGGTAAGCGATAGAAAAGGCCAAGAGGAGATGTTTGTGATTCTATTTAACCCATTTAAGCCGGGAAAGCATTACCGCTGTTCTACCATTAACACTCTAAGGTCCAAGGCCTTTTAGACTTTCCTAAGTTGTCTGACATGCCTTGATGTTTTTGTACATTTTGCTTAACTAAAAACATTGATGCACAAATGGAATATATGATTCTATTCTAGAATACCTCAGCAATAATATTAGAAAAGGGTTTAATGTTTCCGTGGTTGTTCTTTTTATGTCTCTAAGACGAAAACTCAAAAATAAAAATATCCCGGACGAGGGATATATACCTTTTAGTGTTAAAGCCGGGAGCGCTGTTGCGTCATTCTACCTTTAAGGACGGGAAAGCGTTTATGTCATTTTCCGGTATAAGGGGGGTTTTGGCCCAAATTGTCGGCCTCTGAGCCAATGAAATGCATCAGAATAGACACGTGATAGTGCCCCAAATGTTTTGCCATTAGTAGCTTAAAAAAAAAAATCGTTGGCTTTCTCGCTTTGCTAAGTAACGTCTCCTCCATGACAGCCAGGATTATAGCTCAAAGTAAAGTAGGCAAGGAGTGAGTTGTGAGTACTGGTAGTTACAGAATATGGTTATCTGTAGTTGTTAACGATTGTTACTTGCTTAAATGTAGGTTTACTTGAGGTAAATGAAAGGGAATATGGTATCATAGACGGCTATATTAACACTAAGCTAGCTTGCTATGTTGTTAAAACTTTCTCCAGTGAGCAAGAGTGTGAACGAGCGAATTATATCGACATCTCTCTATTCTTTGCATTATTATATATTCTAGTATGTCGAAACAATAATCAGTCCCTATAGAATGTTGTTTATAATCAGTTAATGCTACTGAATCCTCGTTTGACTTTATTATAGTGAATGCTTTGGTTGCCTTCCATTTCAGCCCAGCATACACTATTTATCAGTTGATAAATAAGATGTACTTGAAATTAGTTTTGTTTTTTATTTGAATTATTCCTGTTTTTTCCCTTTGAATGGAATATTTGACACTAAACTAGTTCATCTGTATCTCAGTGATAGTATCCAAATGAGCATAAAAATATCACTGGTATGTAAAAACTACATGGACAACAAAATAGTTATACTTGTTGATCAAAATCTTATTCCCTTCTGCTCATAATACAACAAGTAAATAACTCAGAGGTTGACACTGTCAGGTCCATTCTCCATCCATAGTGTCCAAATGAGCATAAAATATCCCTGGTATGTAAAAACTACACGGACAACAAAATAGATGTTAATCGTATTCCCTTCTGCTCATAATAAAACAAGTAAACAACTCAAAAGTTAAAACTTTCCCTTTAAGAATTATATAATTATAATTATATAGTTATATACTTTATTTCACTTTGTTATATACTTTGTCATATAGCCTATTTTTTTTTTCTACTGTTTTGTGCTGATCCTGCACTTTTACATATTTTTTTACTTTTGAGAAGGTGTATGTAAATATTGTAAATATTTGTAAATAAAAATTCAAATTCCCATGGAAGCCACAGGTGTAAGCTCTCAAATACTTTTTGATGTTTACTTGAATTGTGTTCCTATCTGTTACAGGGGCTGAGAAATCAGTAATTTAGTAGGCGTTGACACAATTGCTGAATTTTATAGAAAAACTTCAGGTTTTAGGGGCTTTTCTGAAATCGCCTATAGGTTTTACAGGCATTTTTTCCAGGCGCTTTAGGCCTAAATGGGTTAAGGAGATTGGACCTCATTCTTGATGGCAGTTAAGAAAAAGTTAACTTAACTCCACTTACAAAGTTCCCGGGACAATTCTGGCTTTCATGAAAGGTTTCTTATCTGGGATTCGTTCTGAGCTAAGAACAGGATTTAAGACCACTGAAAAGAAAGATTGGATTGCGCCCATGTTCTTAAGGGCTGAATTTGTGAGAATCGTTGGTGATTGTGTTCACATCAATTCTTCAGACATACTCAGATTTCAGTAATTATAATAATCATAAATACAAGAATATTTGTATCATTAACAATTACATTTAACATTTATAGTCATGATTCTATGAGGCATCGTGATGTCCTAAAATAATTAAAGCACTACATGAAAACTGCAAATGACATTGGATAAATAAATAAGCACTAAACTTCCGTGGATACAGCCATAGTGGAATAGAATGGACACATTTACATTCTGCAACAGTACCCCCACCTCTGCAGCAGTGAAGTTTGGTCTGCTTGTACTGGCTGGTGCCCCATCAGTGTTCGTTTACCGATTTGGCATGAGTTTGATCAGTCTCAGGTTGCTTTAGTGTTGCTTTTGGATTCTGTTTCTGCACACGGCCCTATGACCTTATAAGGAGCTGCCGGGGCGTTTCTGTATGCAAATTCAGGTGAGAATTCAATTTAAGAATCAGTGCACAGATAAGAACACATTTCCATGCGTTGATGAATCCGGCAGGGATGTTTCTTAGGGTTGGTTTTACGAAGATTGTAAGAAGATATTTAAAAAGACACTTAATAAATTGTTCGAGAATGAGGTCCATTGTTCTTATATATTTTGGAGAGTAAGACAAGTAGGAGAGTTTAGGGCTCTATCTAGTGGACAACAGAGTGAGTGGAACTGCCAAATGGTCAGATTAATTTGTCCTGTATACCAGACTGTGTATTTTAAAGGAATTACATTTGTGAAAGAGCTCCACGTGATAAGCTACTCTCTTTACTTCCACAGAGGCATCCACATAGAAAGAAATATGACGTTGTTTGGAGGAAACTGAAGAGAAATGGATGCTGTAGCACATTTTACTCCCCACAAATGCATTAAAAAGGGTAGGTGAATGCTCATGGACACCATACAATACATTTAAAAGACAGAAGTGGAGATGAAGATGGAAAGTACCTGAGTAGGTCAGTTAATACTGAAGGAAGAGGTTGGTTGCTGGAGGATGGATAAAATGGATGTGATCCAGAGGCCAATTCCAGCGGTGCAAAGTTTGACCTCAATATGGGTTTTGTCCTTTGGATGTAAGAGAAGAAAAAACTGTTTCAACTTCTGGTCACTGTTATATTTGTTTGACTAGCTCTTGTAATGAATACTGTAGATTAACTTGAAGGGAGTAAAACTTATGTCAGATTATGCTCAGAGTTCTGAGTTTAGGCTATCACCAACAACTCTGCACAGATTTTTAATCATATAAATGACTTCATGTCACTAAGACTATTATACAGTAAAATACACATCAAGCTCAGAGTTGCATTCATTTTATTAGGTTACATATGTCGGTTTTTGGAGTTTGTTGTCTGCATATAAATTAGTATAAGGCTCCTGTGAAGCAATTAGGTTTCTGTAAAGAACGCCAGCCATGTTCACAAGCCATTGCCTTTGACAGATGGGCCATAAACAGTGACAATGGGCAGGGGCAATCATAGGTCTGTTCATACCTAACTCATCAATATCCATTGTGTAGGGAAACTGGTTTTGGAGTGGGAAAGGTTACTCTGAAATTACTAATATTAAGTAGTTAAACCACACAACTTTCCTGAATGCTAAACTCACCTATGCATAGCTATCACCTATGTTTACAAGGTTCAGAGTTCAAAAGACTTGTTCTGAAATCTTTACAATGTGTTTTTGTACAAGGTCTGCCCTGTAAGCAAAATTACGTCCCCTCGACGTCCTGTAATGGTCTCTCTGAACGTTCTAAAAACGTAAATGTGTATGGTTCCCTTGACAACTCAAGGACGTTTTGCACGACGTTCCAAGACCGTCCCGAGGACGTTGCGGTGACAACTGGGAAACGTTTTCTATATGTCCTGGGGACGTTATGCAGGACGTTGCAAGCACATCCCGAGGACATTGTGGTTATGTCTGGGGAACGTGTTTCTATAGGTCCTGGGGACGTTCTGCAGGAAGTTGCAAGAACGTCCTGAGGGCATTGTGGTGACTTCTGGGAAACGTGTTTTAGACGTCCTGGAGACGTTATTCAAGGACGCACCGCGGACGTAGCAGGCACGACCGTTTTTGCTGAGCTAAATGATGAAAATAAAATAATAATAGATCGCGGAGCCGTCATTTTGCTTACAGGGCGCACACACACACAAGTTCAAGTTCATTTATATTACACATTTCATATGATATACATAGACACACACACGCTTACAAACTTGATTGCGAGGCATGGGAATCGAACCGTTAACCTTCCTATTACTAAACCACTTCGCTACCAACTGTACTAACACTGTCTGATTATTGTTATGTCACTTTAACACGTTTATCACAGTTTGAGACAGCCAACAAACTTAGTAATTTTTTCCGAGGGTTTGAGGGAAAGCATATTGTAGCGATCTCAGTCACTACGCATTGAGGGTTTTCCGTAATGATTCCTTTTTTAATTAACATCCATGGCACGTCACGGACGATCGGGCAGGGAGGCAGAATAACTAGCCAAACTAAGAATGATGAAATAAAATAAATATGAATGCTTCTCTACTGATCTGTGTTATAAATGTAATGTCTGCATGATTCCAATACAATGCATACATAGGAAGGTCTATCAAGTGTCTAGCTTTAACATTGAGCTTTCCGCAGGCCTTCAAAGATGCTGCAACAGAACGTCGAGTTCACCGGTCAAATTGTCTGATTGGAATTTCTTAAAAATCCCGTCTCGCAAACACAATCTGGATTTGACAACAATCCTAATATTTAGGCCTATAAAGCAAAAGTGCACTGCCCTTATTATGTTTTAAAGGAACAGGCTAATCTGCCGTTAGAAAGTTATTTAACAACACGCATGCTGCATTTTAAATAAAGCGCAAACCCTCTGTTTCAAACGAGGAGCGAACTGAGTGACAAGGATCCAACATGGCCAAGCAGACAAACTTAAAAGCTTTTTTTCAGAGGCCAAACACAACTGATGAGGGTAACCCGTTTGACGAGGATGAACCTGTAGTACCCGCAGTGTTGAGTCTGAACGCGTTTCATTGTATTATACTGTCTATGCCTGTGTGTGAGCGCGCCGAAGTTGGAGCCGAGAGACAGAGATTTGGAAAAATGATAGCTCGCACTCGCAGCATATTGAAAATTGGAGCTGTGAACTTAGTTCAAAATTTTGAATTATGGACAATGAACTGAACTAGTTCTTGTAGAAAGTGAACTTTCCAAACACTGAATAGCCTACCTGAAGCTCTAGACGTTCGAACAGCTTCACCAGAGAAAAAAGCCGAAATGTCGGGCGATTATGTCGTTATGGAGTGACAAGTTCTCTTGGCTAAGGGGCGAGGTAGGCTAATTGATAGTCACAGTAAAATGTTCTGTTAGCACTGCGAAAAGGCGACGCAAAGGATTCACAAGAGGGTAATATAATTTAAGAATCTCTGCTCTCATTGAACAGAGCAATGACCATGTTGCGGCGCTCATTTTAACGCCACAGCAGATTGCGATTTAAGGCCACTTATTGACGCACATCAGGCATTTATGTTTTTGTTTCCCATTGTAAACTAAGGAAAATAAACATGTTGCTTTCTAAACTACCTGATTATGTTATAATTTAAGCTACGCAGGCCGTCAGTTTTCTTCAATAGGCTTATTTAGAAGCAGAAATAGATATTTGGCCGGCTTATCATTAAAATGAGATGGTTCCCTAAAAGTCTGTTTTAAGGCTCATGCGAACGTCCCGCAGTGGACCACAGGTAAAGGTAATGGGGACTTTTGTGTTTTCTGTTTATTTACTGTTTATGTAATTTGTTATTTTCATATTTCAAATGTTTAGAACCAACTGAACCTCAAAACGTGAAAGTGATACTTACAGCGTAGTGTCATGCCCCTTTAAAAAATAAGTGTCCTGGGAACATGTGACCTAGTGCTCAACCAGTGATAAGGAAGCAAAAATCGCCTCTGTTCAAAAAAGTTTGTATTTCAACCCGGTTGCAGCACTTGGTAAGCTCTCATGGTTCTTGTCTTTCATGTTGTCCGCTTCATGTCTGCTACCGCTATGTTGTATCGTTGCACTGTTTGCCTGCTCCCGTGTGTTGTTTGTTAACGTGATTCTGATGTGCTCCGGTAGAATCTAAACGTTCTAATTAGTGCTAAAGTTAAAAGTAAGTAAAGTGGTGAAGTTGATGGACATAAGTTTAACTTTTGGACTTGATATCCTCCCATGCTTGTTTTCTTTAGCCTACGAACGCTTGATAAAGTTAATTGCAAATACCGGCATTTGGCGTGGTTGCTGTACTTCCTTGTTTACTGCCGGGCAATATGGGAGCTCTAGTTCTAGTGCAGTGATCAGCTAAATGCACTTTTGCATAGACTTTCCAGTATGTAGCTTGATTGGTTGAGATGAGTTGAGATATGAAATGTGTACATGAAATATGATGACTTATATTTGTATTTTGTATATGATGTATTTATTATAAATTACAATTGATATATTTATTAGTAATATTATATTGAATTTGACGAATGTATGATGTTAATAGTTGATTCATATTACAACACTATTTATCGTAGAATATTAATTGATATGTTATTTATTATTGTTGCTTATTGTTATTGGGAAATTGTGATAAATGAAATATGATGTTTGTGCACACAAGTGAAACAAGTTTCCTAAACTTTCAGGTTTATTACCTACTGTTTGCTGTCCACTACTGTTTCTACAACTGCTTTGAAAATAAACCAAACAGAAGTGAAAATTGAACTGAGTAAAATCCTTTGCACCGGGTTGCCCCTTTCCGTTGGGTGGAAAAACGGAACAGGGACGTTTTTGAAGGACGTCCTGGGGACGTATGCTGAGAGACCAAAGTCCGTTTTAAGGCTCATGCGAACGTCCCGCAGAGGACCTGCAGGTAAAGGTTATGGGGACGTTTTTAAAGTACGTCCTGGGGACTTGTGCTAACAGACCAAATTATAAGGTTCCCTAATAGTCCGTTTTAAGGCTCATGCGAACGTCACGCAGAGGACCTGCAGGTAAAGGTTACGGGGACGTTTTCAAAGGACGTCCTGGGGGACATGTGCTGAGTGACCAAATTATAACGTTCCCTAGGCCTAATAGTCCGTTTTAAGGCTCATGCGAACGTCACGCAGAGGACCTGCAGGTAAAGGTTACGGGGACGTTTTTAAAGGACGTCCTGGGGGACGTGTGCTGACAGACCAAATTATAAGGTTCCCTAAAAGTCCGTTTTAAGGCTCATGCGAACGTCACGCAGAGGACCTGCAGGTAAAGGTTACGGGGACGTTTTTAAAGGACGTCCTGGGGGACATGTGCTGAGTGACCAAATTATAACGTTCCCTAGGCCTAATAGTCCGTTTTAAGGCTCATGCGAACGTCACGCAGAGGACCTGCAGGTAAAGGTTACGGGGACGTTTTAAAAGGACGTCCTGGGGACATGTGCTGAGTGACCAAATTATAACGTTCCCTAATAGTCCGTTTTAAGGCTCATGCGAACATCACGCAAAGGACCTGCAGGTAAAGGTTATGGGGACGTTTTTAAAGGACGTCCTGGGGGACGTGTGCTGACAGACCAAATTATAAGGTTCCCTAAAAGTCCGTTTTAAAGCTCATGCGAACATCACGCATGAGGACCACAGGTAAAGGTAACGGGGACGTTTTTGAAGGACGTCCTGGGGACGTGTGCTGAGAGACCAAATTATAATGTTCCCTAAAAGTCAGATTTTTAAGACTCATGCGAACATCACAGAAGGACCAAACGTAGACTTGCTACAAACGTCAAAAACGTTCTGGTAACGTCCTCTAGCGAACGTTGTGGCGGGGACCAATTGGGGATGATTGGGGACCTTGCCAATGTCCTGTTAACGTCCTGGGGACGTTCCCTGTTTGTGGGGTGAGCACCTTTTAAAGGAGGTTTTTTTAAGGGTATGTTTAGATTTTATTTAAATAAGAATTTGTTTTAACTACATACCATGTTATTCTTGCTGAGGTATTCTAGAATATAATCATACATGCCACTTTTGCCTCAATGTTTTTAATTCTTGCCCTCAATAGGCCCTGGAACATCAAGACATACTTTTAACACTATTTCTATCAGCTGCAAATCCTGCGTTCTTTGGCAAATCAATCTTTACTTATCTATCCACCCCCAAAACAAACAGGACTTTCATAAATGTCATAAATGCACAATCCATAAGTGCTATAGCTTCAAAAGCTCAATTCATTCCAACCTCAGTCACTTCTCAGTCACTTACGTGAGTGTCTCCATTTTACACTTAGGATCAACCCGTTTCTCTTGAAGTAGGTTAATTCCTGAGTCTTCCAGATGATTGTTGCTCACATCCAGTTCCTTCAAGCAGGAATGGTAAGAATCCAAAACTGGGTTTAAAATTAAACAGCTACTGTTTGTGAGCCCACATCCGGACAGTCTGCAATTTGAAAATAAGAAAATACAATAATAATATCTACCAGTTGTACCAAAATGTTATTAGCTAGTCTTTGTATCTTAACACGTTTGCTCTGTCTAATTCCAAAAATAATGGGTTCTCCTGAACCCAATTTCTAAAATGTTTGCCTGGCTTTTTGAGCAAAAGGTAAAGGTCTGGTATTTACAAAAGCAACTTACATAGGTATTGCGCAGAAGCCAATAGTTGAAACGAGGTTGACTGCTTGTGGGCCGGAGACGCTAACCACAGTACCACCAACACCACAGTGTGACTATTACGTTAATGTTACAGTAAACAAGACGAAGGGCCCTCATTTCATAGGGAAACAAGCAGTGTAGACGAGCTTCTAACAGCAGAGACCACCCAGTGAGAATAGGTGGGGATATCTTATAGACTAGTCTACTCCAAATTTGTCTGATACAAAGCAGTAAGTAATTAACCATAAGTGGTTTGAGTAATCAGTTGATGTGGCAATGACGTCATTATTTATCAGCCACTCACAGTGATCTGACCATACCTTATTAACATTCGCACATACTGCAGTTCAGTAATTGTTTACAAGTTTCCGATCGTGAATGGAGCAGTTTACACCAGAGGAGTCGGAGGTTCTTATGCGGGTGGTCGGCCCGACATGAAATCATTTAGAAGTTTTGCGAAAGGCGTTGCTCTGAAAGAGGCCATTTATACATGGAACTTCCACATCTGTGTGCAGGCTCACCCCAAAATTGCACTGACCTACCCATGTTTGCGCTTAGGATCTTTTTGTCATCTAATTAGCAAATGATTTTGCCAAGTTATTGAACTAGCTTTAGGTCATATTTGGCATGCTTTGCATGATGCCAGCAGCATTGCCCTTCACTGAAATCAGGGCCCATAGTTGTCAGTGCCTCCGCTTTGCCTCCTGCTGGTTATTCTGTGTTTTGTCACTATGTGCTTCTGTTTGTTTTGTGGACCATGGGCTCCTTGTGCCCGCCGCCTTCTCCTGTTTCCTGTCGTTTCTGCCTGTTTTGCTGATTATCTGTGCACCTGTTTCTCATTGTGTCTGTGTGTGTCTGATTACTTTTACAGACTGTGACCTGGTTTATAAACTTTTTGGTCAGCTGTCTTGTATCTGCGTTTTTTTCCTGTGTTCTGGTAAGACTGGAGATTATTTTGTGCCACCTGTTGAGCTGGAGTCCCTATCTGCCTCAATAAACCATTCAAACTTACTTTGCTTTTTGGTGTTATTCTCTGTACTAACTTAACAATATTAGGTTTATATTTAAAGCAGTTATCAAGAGTCTGCAGTTCAATCTACATCTGACATCTGGTACATTTCTAGTTGAAGCGTGCACCATGTTTATCTTCCGTCAACTGTTCTATCAGATCTTTCAATTCACTCTACATAGCTTCCAGAATGCATTTTAAACTGCTCTGCTATATTTGTTTTTTAGAGGCATCAAGCATCTCTTAAATTTTGAGCTGAGTACATTTCCTTGATACAAGTCTAGTGACTGATTGTCACCTCCAAAAATGCCACCACTACTCTCCTGATTTTATAAGATTAGTCTGAGTCACTATGCATTAATACACTGCCCAAAGTATTAATAGAATTCACTGACACCACATAGTTGCATGATTTATCAGTTATGGATCAAAGACTCATTTTATGGAAATTCCAAAATGCCTGGCACAATTGTTATTTGAACTCTTAATGTATTTAATGACACAACTGACATTTTACATTTCTGAATTTTCTACATTCATGTACCAGAAATGGAAGGTTACTATTTTAAAATGTCAGCCTTTATGAGCACTTGTATTCTATCTGCATCACCCTCAGAATGATTCTGCTAGTGCTCTACTGATTTTGTTCATACAGTCTTATAAACACAACAAACGTCAATATACTGACCTCAGTATTTCTAATTTACAGTTTGGACTTTTGAGTCCAGAGCACAGCAGCTCAATCCCAGAGTCCATTAGGTAATTACTACTCATGTCCAGCTCTCTAAGAGGACAGTGTGGCTGCTGGAGAGCTGAGGCCAGAACTTCACATGAATTCCCAGAGAATTTGCAGCTTGATAGTCTGAAAGCAAAAAGAGGATTGGATTTGCACTATCAGAGGTTATTACAGTCATGTGCTGCAGTTAAAACACCAATAGCCACACATATCTTTTAAGAATTTCTTTTTACAACTTTAATCATTTTTCATTTCATGTTTTCTGAAAACAAACTGAAGGATGTATGAAACTAAGCAAAACTGTTTAAAAATATTCACAAAATTTACATAATTTATCAGTTATAGGGTAAGTGTAAAGAGAATAGCAAAATGCCTGACACGACTACAGATTTAAGTAACTCAGAGAATTGTATTCACTAATGACGCTCTTAATTTTTCTTTTCTGACACTTCTACTCTAATGCATCAGAAATGGAAGGGTTCTGTTTGAAAGGATAAGCCTTTATGCCAGTCTGCATCACCTACAAAAAAATTCTGGTAGTGCTCTATTTGATTTTGTTCATACAGTCTTAGAAAGACAATACACATCAATATACTGACCTCAGTATTTCTAGTTCACAGTTTGGACTTTTGAGTCCAGAGCACAGCAGCTTAACACCAGAGTCCATCAAGTTATTTTTACTCATGTCCAGCTCTCTAAGACGACAGTGTGGCTCCAGGAGAGCTGAGGCCACAACTCCACATGAAGCATGGGAGAGCAGAGAGTTTGATAGTCTGAAAGCAAACAATTGGATTTGTGAGGGTGCACTATTAGAGGTAATCACAGACATGTGCTGCAGTTAGGACACCAATAGCAACAGATATTTAATTATTATTATTATTTTATTTTTTTACAAATTTAGTCCTTTTTCATTTCATGCTTTCTTAAAGCAACCTAAATTATGTATGAAACTAAGCAAAACTGTTTAAAGGTGTTCACAAAATTCACACGATGCATCAGTTACAGGGTAAGTGTGTAAAGAATATGGCAAAATGCCTGACACAACTACTGAATTAAGTAAATAAGAGGATTGTATTTACTGATGCAACTCACAATTTACTTCTCTGACATTTTTACCCTAATGCATCTGAAATGGAAGGTTTCTGTTTGAAAGGTTCAGCCTTTTTGCCTGTCTGCATCACCTCCAAAACAATTCTGCTGGTGATATACTGACCTCAGTATTTCAAGTTTACAGTTTGGACTATTGAGTTCTAAGCACAGCAGCTCAACCCCAGAGCCCATCAGGTAATTACTACTCATGTCCAGCTCTCTGAGAGGACAGTGTGGCTGCTGGAGAGCTGAGGCCAGAACTCCACATGAAACATGGGAGAGGCGACAGGATGATAGTCTGAAAGCAAACAGAGGATTGAAATTGTGAGGGTGCACTATCAGAGGTAATCACAGACATGCACTGCAGTTATGACAACAATAGCAGTTCTTTTTTAAAGATAATTTTTGTACAACTTTAATAATTTTTCATTTCATGTTTTCTTAAAACAGATTAAATGATGTATGAAACTAAGCAAAAAAGTTTTAAAAGTATTCACAAAATTCACGAATTATCAGTTATAGGGTAAGTGTGCAAAGAGAATAGCAAAATGTCTGACACGACTACCGGTTTAAGTAACTCAGAGGATTGTACTTACTGCGGCAACTGGCAATTTAATTTCTGACATTTCTACTCTAATGCTTCAGAATTGGAAAGTTTCTGTTTTAAATGTTCAGCCTTTATGCCTGACTGCATCACCTCCAACAGAATTATGGTAGTGCTCTACTGATTTCGTTCATACAGTCTTAGAAAGACAACAAACATCAATATACTGACCTTAGTTTTTCGAGTTCACAGTTTGGACTTTTGAGTCCAGAGCACAGCAGCTTAACTCCAGAGTCCATCAAGTAATTTCTACTCATGTCCAGCTCCTTAAGAGGACAGTGTGGCTGCTGGAGAGCTGAGGCCACAACTCGACATGAAACATGGGAGAGGCGACAGTTTGATAGTCTGAAAGCAAACAGAGGATTGGATTTGTGAGGGTGCACAATAGAGGTAATCACAGACATGTAGCAGTTATGACACCAATAGCAACAGATTTTTTTATTAAAACAAACTAAAATATTTGTGAAACTAAGCTAAACAGTTTAAAGGTGTTCACAAAATTCACATGATGTATCAGTTACAGGGTAAGTGTGTAAGGAGTATAGCAAAATGTCTGACATAACTACTATTTTCAGTAACTCAGAGGATTGTATTTACTGATGCTACTGGCAATTTACTTTTCTGACATTTGTACTACTAGTGCAGTGCCCGTAGGAATTATGCATCAGTAGATGCATGAACGCATGGTCACTGGTCTAGGCTAACCAGCTAACCAGCAACGTTGAATAGAAAGCTAACTCTTATACTAATACATCAAACTACCACATACTACAATATACTACTTAACATGGTAATGAGAGTTGGTTACATGCCAGGCCCATACGCATCAGCTGGGGTAACATCTATGACGACGACTGTTCTATGACTATGACATAATTTACGTCGCGCGGGTCCACCCCTCTTTCTCTGAATTACTACACTACCCATAGTGCCTCTCTACCCATAGTGCCTACGGCAAACGATAAAATACAAATCTTGCGAACTATGAATTCAGAAATCTTCAAAATCAAGGATGCACAGGTTCATCATATGCGTAAGCTACATGCAAAATCTCATAACTAACGTAACTACCGCCAGGGAGACACGCCCTAGACAGACAGACAGACACACATAGATTTCTGGATTTATAGATGGAAGGTTTCTGTTTTAAAAGTTCAGCCTTTATGACTGACTGCATCACCTCCAAAAGAATTTTCCACTAGTGCTCCACTGATTTGGTTCATAGAGTCTTAGAAAGACAACAAACATAAATATACTGACTTTAGTATTTGTAGTTTACAGTTTGGACTTTTGAGTCCAGAACACAGCAGCTTAACACCAGAGTCCATCAGGTCATTACAACTCATGTCCAGCTCTCTAAGAGTACAGTGTGGCTGCTGGAGAGCTGAGTCAACAACTCGACATGAAGCATGGGAGAGACGACAGTCCGATAGTCTGAAAGCAAGCAGAGGATTGGATTTGCGAGGGTGCCCTATCAGAGGTAATTACAGTGTACTGCAGTTATAACACCAATTACAGCAGTTATTGTTTCAGGATAATCTTACAATTTTAGTCATGTTTCGTTTAACACCAATGGTAACAGATATTTTTGAGCATAATTACAATAATTCACACTTAGTTTCTATAAACACTTTGAAAATGTTTTGTCATAGTTCATTTTTCATTTAATTCTCTAAAAAAACTTAAGGATGTATTAATCAGAGCATGTTTAGAGGTTTTAAAAGAAATGCAATTATTTCCAAAAAATACAACATTTTACTTAAATACATGATGCCTGGTCTTATTCTATAATGGCACTGTTTACATGTTACCAAAGTATATCAAAATAAAAAAAGTCAATCACTTCAAAAACAAATGTAAAGTTTGAGACTTACTGGGCCTTTCTGCAGCAGCTCACAAACAAGCATAGTGCCCTATGATGTTTTGAAGGGTCATACTCCTGGAGTTTAAACTCATCCAGAATATGTGCCGACATTTTAATCAAAGTGCCGATCTCTGACCAATAAGAAGATGAAGAATCTTGCTGTGATCTCAGGAGGCTCCCAACCTCTTCTAACAGACAAGGATCTTGCATTTCAATCTGGCAGTGGAGAAGGTCAATACATCTTTCCAGAGGGACATCTGTCTGTTTCCTGAAATCGTTGATGTATTTCAGTATGCTTTTAGTTGTCTCTGAGGTACTAAAAAGATCTGAAAGTAGACCCTGTAACAGAATTTTGTTAGACTCCAGAGACATACCAAGGAGGAAATGCAGAAAGAAGTCTTGGTGTCCATTCTTCGTCTTCAACACTTTGTCAGTGGCACTTCTCAACAGAATATCCAGTGATATATCTTCAGGATGAATGTTGGATACGTCCTCAAAGAAATATTTCAGAATTTCCATGTTCTTGCAGATATGGGCATCAAATACACATAGTGCAGCCAGAAACCCCTGAATGCTCACATGTGCAAAGCGGTAAAGCTTCTCTTGAAAGAACCATGAATTCTCTTGATTGATGTCCATGCATATCCCCCAGAATGATGCAGCCTCTGAGACATCAATGTCACACTTTTTCAAATCCTGTTCAGAAAATGTAAAATTGTTCTTCATCAAATGTCTAAAGGCTAGTTGTGCAAATCTCAACATCACTTCTCTTCTTGTTCTTTGGGGCTTCCCTACATCCATTTCCTCATTCTCAACTTGCACAGTCTTAGCCTCAGCCTCTGTGTTCATCTGACAAAGTACGAAACGTGAGTACAATTCAGTGGAGGTTTGTATCATCCTGCTTTCACCCTGTTCAAGCATGTTCTTAACAACCATGACTGCAATTGAACACATAACTGGGATCTGACACATGGCATAGAGGCCTCTTGACATCTGGATTTGCTTTATGATTTCACTTGCTTCTGTAACATCATGTAGTTGCTCTCGGAAACACTCCTCCATCTGTGAGTCACTGAACGGAAGCATTTCTGTCACTCGGTTAATGTACCAAGGGGGAATTTGTTTGGTTGATGATGCATGTGAGGTTATCCACACCTTTGAAAAAGGAAGCAAATTGCCTTTGATGACGTTTGTTATCAATGTGTGAACAGATGATGTTTCTGTTATATCACACACCATGTGGTTGTTTTGCAAGTCCAAAGAAAGTTGGCTTTCATCCAGACCATCGAAGATCACAACAATGTTGGAGTCATCAAATGCATTTATTTCTGCAAGCTCTGGGTGGAAGTTGAGTAACAGCTTTTGCAGACTACATGAAACGTCCTTGACTAGATTTAGTTTCCAAAACGGAAGCATGAACACAAAATTCACATCCTCGTTTTCTTTCCCATCAGCCCAGTCAAGGATGAACTTGTGCACAGAGGTTGTTTTTCCAATGCCAGCTACACCCTGGGTTATCACTGTTCTAATACGTGTTTCCGGCCACAAATAATCAAATGGTTTAAAAATGTCATTGCAGCTGATTGAAAGAGAATAAAATTCTTCAGCGTTTTTGATCATACAATTGGTCTGACTTGCAGCTTTTGTCCTGCCTTTACCAAATTGCTCAATTCTCCTCTTCAGACTGGCTTTGTGACTCGTTAAGGAATTCTGGAAAGAATCACCTTCTCCTGAGTAAGCAAAACACAGGATAAAGAGTGTTAATATTCTGTGACTGAGAGATCTTTGCTTTTAAGGTTCACAACTTATCTGATTTTGGTTAATTTATGTAATAGAACTTAACAACATTTGTATCACCTGGCTGCCTAAGGCACTGTAAAGATTCAAATGTGTACTCAAACAAATAGGTTTGTCTTCATGCAATCATTTAGCAGATGCCATTTGCAGAAAGTACAGCAAGTTACTTTTCTAATGGTATGCAATGGTAATGCAGTATTTGTGCTTGCATTTGTGCTGCCAATTCCTACCAAATAAACTTTTATGCACAATTTCGACTGCTTAAATACATATTGGGTGACAGCATATTCCCATAATGTAAATTAATGCAATCACAGACATTTCATCGTTATTCTGCTTATCCTTATTTTATGAACCTTATGAGCTTTCTGTATACCCACTAAGCTGTTCCGCAACCAATACTTTCAATCTTACATGTAGATAGATAGATAGATAGATAGATAGATAGATAAGATAGATAGATAAATACTTCATTTGTCCTGTGGGGAAATGCTGGAATCTGGCAGCTCTCTCATATTTACAATAAGTACAAAAAATATTTACAGACAATACAATACAAACAAACAATACAATAAAGC
The DNA here is from genome assembly GCF_963457725.1 of Sprattus sprattus. NCBI lineage: Eukaryota > Metazoa > Chordata > Actinopteri > Clupeiformes > Clupeidae > Sprattus > Sprattus sprattus. The sequence continues at coordinate 20,483,040 of NC_137920.1, forward strand.
TATGTACAGTGTAGGATGTATAGTGCTAATTATAGTTTTATTGCAGCTGGGACAAAGGACCTACTATGTTGATCAGTCCGTGAATGTAGCGTGTTGAGCCGCCCTCATGTATCTTTGAGTGTATGCCGTACGGATGCTAATATGTTCCATCTTGATGCATGTATGAAATTCTCTGCTTGTTTCTGCTTCTCTTCTCTTCCTCCTCCCTTCCCTTTTGCTCTTATTTAAATAACTCAGGAATCTATGTACAATATTTTTACAGTGTGCTGCCTGGGAAGCAAAGTCATGACACTCATGTTGTTCACATCATGTTCTACCAACTGAGCATAACAATGTTGAAAAACATAAAACATAATTTTTTCTCATAAAAGAAAATACTCTCACCTTTCTCCACCATCTCTGTATACAGGCTAGATGTGCGTTGGCCATCCTGATATGGGTATAGTGCTGGACGTGTTGAAAATGTCCACCTGCATGCAGGGCATGTGTAGCTTCCAGGTGCACTCCGCTTTTCCAGGTGTATGAGAATGCACTGCCTGCAGAAGACCCCTCCACATGGGGTGGATACAGGATCCTTCTGGCTGTATCCACAAATACTACATTTCCTGTGTCACCAGCGGAGAGAAATGCATATGGTAAGATATCTCCAAAACCCTAACAGGGCATGGTGAAATGCATTAAAACATTTAACTGAATGGCAATTGCTCTGTTATAGGGTGAGAATTTGTGTTATTGGTGTGTTAGCAGTGATCTACAGAGGCCCAAGGTGCTTCAAAAGGACAGAACTAGACAATTGTATAGCAAACACTGGCATGGCACCCCAGGAAAGCCAGCAAATCTGGCGAGACGCCTCTTTAATCAACTCCTTCATGTTATTGTATATTTGAGTGCTCCTCTAAACATTTGTAATTTACTTCATAATATGAGGCCATGAGAAAAAACTTATTTTCAAACTCATTTGTTGCCCATACCACATAAGACATTAAACACCACTGATGCCTGGGCCATCCAAATGTAATGTACGATTTCGATGACATTGTGCATCTGGAATTAATGTACAAAGTTATCCACAAAGTACACAACCTATGACTTTCACCCTGTATATGGCTCTGTTCCTCCACAATGCACATTGATATCAGCAGTGAAAGGGGATTAAAACAGAGAATAGGACTCGATTCTACATCAAATAACAATTATTAACAAGTATTTGCTAGTTTCCTGACTTTAGTTTCTTTCTGATTTAATTTGCATGTATCAGATTGTATCGGAAATGTAATCTAGTCTTGTAGAATACAGCTGATACTTTACTTCTTCACTGAATAGTAACAGTAAAGTTGCTGTTAAATTAAATGTTGTCTAAAATGTATTATTTATTTCATTCATTTATTATTAACATTCATGATAATAATGACAAAAATCAATAATCCAATGATTCTCAGATTTATTTGTATTTTTGCCTCTCTATTGGACTTAACAAGTAGTATACAATGAAGTAGTAGAATGACACACAGAGACAAAGAGCTGGGCAGTGGAGACACTGGTCTATGTGCCTCACACACACACACACACACACACACACACACACACACACACACACACACACACACACAGATAGAGCGAGACAGACACATACACTCACTTCTCGTATCTTGTATGTGCATCTGCAAGTATGTTATTCACATGAAATATGCTGATAACTCACTTTGGATTAGACAGCCGTGATTGACAGGCCCTGAAAATAGGCGCTATCATGGACCGGTCACTCTCCATAGACTCACAGCTGGGCGTTGGAGACCCTGGAGGCCGTGGGCTTTGTACCATGGATTTAATTTGAAGGAGTTGAAAATCAGGATGAAAGATCAGAATTAATAATGATTGACAATAATCAATAATCCAATGAAACTCACATTCATTTGTATTTTTTCCCCTTAATTAGACTAAATTAGCGCCCCACACTTTGAGAAACGCTGGGTTAGAACGTAAGGGTTAGGCGTCCTCTAGTGTGATACTGTGCCCTAGAGAGGTGTGAGGCCATAGGTGTCTTTTCACCGCCTCTCATCTCAGGTCGTATTAGAGTGTCATCGAATTCTTTACACCCCCACCCCCATGATATAGGCCTCTGAAACATTTGTTCACAGCTGGAACCTCTAATTAACAACTTCCCCCATGAACCAACATTGTGGCAGTTGCGTAACAGAGGAGCTGCCTGATGTTCATGCAGGGTCGGGGTTGTTGGTTGACACCCATTTCTGTTGAGGATAGTTACACTTGGACTGTTTCAATGTCTAATCAGAGACGCGGTTGAATCTGCTGAGTGAAACCTTCCTCCCTCCCGTGATGGGCATCACTGCAAGAATAAAGCCTGTTTCCTGATTGAGCATTCTCCCACTGAGTGTCCACCAATCTTTAGTTAAGAAAATTACCAACACATCTCTGGTCTTCTGAAAAATTGTCCTTGAAGAGGGAAATGTTCCCATCTTTCCTGAGATTCACACTCTGAATCATGAAGTAGTGCACAAAGTTAATATTACAGAAACTATTTATTTCACCCTCTCTATGTCCCTGTTCCTACCAATGTGTATTGATGCCAGCTGTGAAAAAGCATAAAAACATGCTTATTCTAACAAAATCAAATCACATCTACTCATTCTCGTGTTTTTATATTTTTTTTTATAAAGAGTAAAAGATTATTATTTGTGTTATTGGTTGGGAACACTCCTCTCACTGTCACATTCAAGTACTCATACTCAGCAGCCTAAACAACAACTGCCCAACCATAGATCCTATGCTGAAGGATACAACAACAACAACAACAACAACAACATAGCTGCATTCGAGAGCATTTCACAAGTAGGCACCTTCCCTCATCAGTTTTTTGTTGAATTAGGCCCACAACACCTTCAGAATGCTCAACAGTGGTGTCTGGCAGTGTCTTTATTTGTATTAAACTATACATTTAACATAATTCTCACCTTGGATATGCCCTGTCTGTGGCAAATGCCTTCCATCTTTTAGGGGCACCACCTTCATAGGTACTCTCTTCAGGATTGAATGGGTCAATGTCCTCATCTTTCATGTGGACACTCATTTTACAGGCTGTAGCTCACTAAACCTGGAGACATTGAATAAGTACAAATACAGTGGTTATAAACAAATACAAATATGTTTCAATGTCTTAATGCCTGCTCAAAAAGACACATAATTAAAACTTCTTTATTAACACCTTTAGGGACAAGTACAAACCCTGATATATACTGTTGCAGATTGCACTTACATTCAAGTTATACATATTTATTAGACACTGCGAGCAATTCAATTCAATTTAATGTTGAGCCACACTTCAGTGAGGTCATTTCGATCTGCATTTAGTCATTTGACAGATGCTTGCATCCAAATGGACTTACAGTACAAATGATGTACAATGCAAGCAAGAGGCTAAATCAAGATGACAACACTGAAAGCAAACTGCCATGAGAAATACTGTTTCCATTTTTGAGGGACATAAGTACCAGCAAGGAAGTTGTCCTTGAATACAGCAAGTGAAGCTGCCAGGAATATGGGGATAGGCAGCTCACCCCACCACTGTGGGACCACTGAGCAAAGGGCTTAGCTTGGGATTGTTTTGCTATGTGGTGTACGAGCCACCAGGTGCTGTGACGTGTTGGAAGAGTGCAGTGAGAGAGATGTGAGGTGGTTGTGGTATTTTACTTTTGACCACTAGGTTTCAGTAATGCTAGTGTAACAATACCAGGCTCACAGGTATTGAACATAAGAGGGAGGCCACGCAGAATTTATATAATAATAATAATAATTTATTAAAGGTAATAGTTATAAAGGTATCTACTAATTATAGCGCACGTGTGGTGAATGTCAGTGCTGTGAATAGAACCAAAAGATGTGGTGTAGGTCAGTTAACTGGTAGTATAAACAAAACAGCGACGATAATCCAACTCCAACACCAAACGACAATTCCGATTCCAAACACGATCCTAATCCACAGCTCAACGACCTATCCACAGCTCTCCCGAATGCAGTCTGGTCAGGGCTTTTGTAGCCCATCCATCCACTGCTACACCTGCCTCCAATCACCTGCTTCACCTGTTCCCAATCACCTGTTTAGAGAAGGAGACAGGACATGCATGCACATAACATGGGGGCGGGGACTAGACCGCTAGATCTAGACCAGACCACTAGATCGTAACATCCCCCCCCTTAAGAAAGAAGCCCACCCAAGTGGGATTCTGCATTATCTAAAAAAAAACATATACCTATAGCATCATAATCTAACCAAAAAAAACAGCCACCATAACTCATACTGGGGTCAGACTATACTTTTTCTCTCTTTTTTTTTTATACCACCCCACGGGACAACGCATCTGCCATTACGTTCTCCACACCCCGAATGTGGTGAATCTGCAAGTGGTAGGGTTGCAAGAACAACGCCCAACGCATCAGGCGTTGATTTGGATTTTGTAGTGTCTGCAGAAATGTTAACGGATTGTGATCCGAGTACACCACTACGGGATGGAATCCCCCACCCAAATATACATCGAAGTGCTGCAGAGCCAAAATCAAAGCCAGCGCTTCCTTCTCGATCGTGGAGTAATTGAACTGGTATTTATTGAATTTCTTAGAAAAATAACATACCGGACGGTCTATTCCCTTCTCGTCTGTTTGTAAAAGCACAGCGCCTGCCCCAACCTGGCTGGCATCCACTTGCAGTTTGAATGCTCGGTCAAGTTGTGGAGCAGCTAAGACAGGCTCCGTGCTGAGCAGCAACTTGGCATTGTCCAAGGCTATCTGACATTCATCAGTCCATTTAAACTGAACATTTCCCTTCAATAAATTCGTAAGGGGTGAAACCACTGTGGAGAAATTAGAACAGAATCCCCGATAGTACCCAATCATGCCCAAAAATCGCATCAGCTCTTTTTTTGTTGTGGGAGGCGGGAAATTGTCAATGGCCAGCACCTTGGCCCGCACCGGCCGTACCTCTCCCTGCCCTACCACCTTCCCCAGATAGACCACAGTAGCCTGCGCAAACTCACACTTTGCCAGGTTAACCGTAAGGTTAGCAGCCGAAAACCTTTGAAACAACTCAGACAGTCTGGATAGGTGCAAAGGCCATGTGTCACTCACTGTAACGACATCGTCCAGATAAACAGCACAACCCTCCAGCCCCGATATGACATGATTCATTAGGCGTTGAAAACTTGAGGGGGCGTTTCGTAACCCAAAACTCATTACATTGTACGAGTATAACCCCGACGGAGTCACAAAGGCCGAGATCTCTTGCGCTCGCGGCGTCAACGGGATCTGATAATAACCCTTAAGGAGATCACACTTAGTAACGTATTTTGCGGCCCCTACGCGATCTACGCAGTCTTCTATTCGGGGAAGGGGGAAAGAGTCCGCTTTAGTTACCATATTCACCTTGCGATAATCAGTACAGAACCTGAATGTCATGTCCGGCTTTGCTACCAGCAAACACGGGGACGCCCAACTAGAATAGGATGGTTTAGCCAGGCCATTCTCCAGCAAATACTGGACCTCGCCTTCTAGAATTTTCTGCTTCACCGGTGGTGCTCGGTAAAACCGCTGTCTAATGGGAGCAGCCTCCCCGACTTCTATGTCATGCGACATCACGTTAGTGCATGTCGGTACGTCGGAAAATAAAGATGAATACGATAAAATCAGTGCTTTCAAGTCACCCCTTTGCTCCCCCCCCATATGACCCAACAGGCCATCGAGATCTTTTAGCATCTCGGAATTCTTGAGACGAGGTAACAGTAGGCAGTCATCCGGAGAAGCTTCCTCCTCCCCCTCAGCTGCCACACTCTGAGGGGAGGAAACCGCCTCCCCGACTGCCAGCGCCGCCGAGCCAACCCCATCTCCGTTTTCCTCTGTCCTGTATGACTGAGAGTAATACGGCTTCAATAAATTGACATGACATAGTTGAGAAGATTTCCTACGATTTGGTGTAGCAATTATATAATCCCGCTCGGTCACTTGACGGACCACCCCATAAGGTCCGGAAAACTGTGCACGAAAAGGTGAACCAGGGATTGGCAACAATGCCAACACCTGGTCCCCCGGACTAAACAGTCGCAACTCTGAGTTACGGTCGAAATTTTCTTTCATCCGCCCCTGGGATTTCATCAGATTCTTTTTTGCTCACTGCCAGGCCAAGAATAACCTACGGCGAAAACCATGAATATAATCAATCAGATTAACTGGAGGATCTGAATCCTGCAAGCCATCTTTTAACACGGACAACGGTCCACGAACTGTATGAGCGAACACTAATTCATTTGGGCTGAAACCCAAACTGTCCTGCGAGACTTCCCGCGCTGCCATCAGCAACCATGGAAGGCCCTCTTCCCAATCGCGCTGTAGTTCCAGGCAGTAAGCGCGCAGCAAGTACTTTAACGTTGAATGAAAACGCTCGAGAGCGCCTTGGCTCTGAGGGTGGTATGCACTACTCAAGCTATGCTTCACTCGAAGTTGCTTCAGAACCTCAGCAAACATTTTTGACGTAAAATTGCTACCCCGGTCAGACTGTATTACTCGGGGAATACCAAAGACAGAAACAAATTGAGATAGGGCCTTAACAATTGACTTCGTATTAATGCTTCTCAATGGATATGCTGCTGGATATCTTGTTGCTTGGCACATTACTGTTAACAAATAGATAGAACCGGACTTAGATGCAGGCAGTGGACCAACACAGTCAATTAAGAGATGCTCAAACGGTTGGCCCACGGCTGGAATGGGATAGAGAGGTGCGGGCTTAATAGCCTGATTCGGTTTACCCGCTATTTGACAGGTATGGCATGTTTTAACAAATCCTGCCACATCACGCTTCAAACACGGCCAATAGAAATGTTGGAGTAACCTGGCATACGTTTTCCGCACTCCAAAGTGCCCCGCCCCCTCCCCATGTGCTGTCTGTAACACCAAATCTCTGTACTTTTTTGGCACCACAATTTGTAACAACGTCTCAGTCAACTCCTCACAGTAAGATACAAATTTACGTACAAGCAAACCCTCCAGAACGAAATATCCACGCTCCGAACTTGGCATTTTGTCACCGGCCAACGCCCCTCCAAATAACTCCCCCAATCCCTCATCCTCCTTTTGGGCAAGAATGAAATCGTCACGATCAAAGAATGAAGGTAGGTTAGGTAGCTGTGGAATAACACGTATTTGTTCTGACATTTTTGAGCCCTGCACTGTTTGTGTGCGACTCTTCGCCCGCGTCACCGCACAAGCCGTGAATACGTTAGGAAACTCTGTGACACAGTCCTCCTGTTCATTTGCCTCCATTGGCTCCGTGGATACTACTGGTGGTGCTGGCCCGTTTGCCCATACACGAAAGCCAGCCACAATATTTCCCAAAATAACTTGTACTCCTGGTACAGGCAACGCAGGGCGAACCCCAACAATCACTTCACCCTGGACCAGATCTGAACTCAGCATAATCCTATGCAGGGGAACCGACATAGTGTGCATTCCCATGCCCCGAATCAGTACACATTTCCCCGTACTAGACTGAAGAGAAAATGGTAATACGTCTTCAGCTACAAAGGTCTCGGTAGCACCTGTGTCCCGCAAAATTCTTACAGGCTTCTTCTCAGAGCTACCGACCAATGAAATAAAGCCCTCTGTTATGAATGGGGCATACCCCTCCACGACCTGCCCATCAGTGGATTCAGAGACGCACTGCCCTGGTCCAGAGGGATCAGGCACCTCACAGCCTGAACCCTCCGCAGGGACAGTGGCATGTACCTGCACTTCTCCTGTGCGGTTCCACCTACGAACCGGGGCTGCACACCCCGCCCCTTTTGCAGAGTCCCATTTGGGAGGATTTTGCCATTTCTTATCTCCACCCTGGAGCAGTGGGCACTCTCTCTTCCAGTGACCGTACTTTAAACAATAATTAAATTTTTCAGTGTCCGACTCACCGAGATATGACGGCCTTACTCTAGCCCCAGGTGGACCACTTCGATAACTGCCTCCCCGAGTGGTCCGACGTTCCTCGCGAATATAACTAGATGTGTGTGTTAAGTTATACTCATCTGCGAGCACTGCAGCCTCCCCCGCAGTCTTAACCTTGTGTTCATTTAAAAAAATAGCCAGCCGTTCAGGAACAATATTTTTAAACTGTTCCAGCACCATCAACTCCCTCAACTGCTCATACGTGTCGACACTAACTGAAGAACACCAACGATCAAAAAAACCCACCAGATCTCTCGCAACCTCGGCATAGGTTTGTCTTTCAGTTTTTCGCCAGTCTCTAAACCGCTGCCTGTAGAACTCCGGAACCTGTTCGTAAGCTCTCAAAACTGCCTCTTTGACCCGCTGGTAATTTTTTCGGTCAGTCACAGACAGGGCCACAAATCCATCTTGCGCTCTCCCAGAAAGGACCGTTTGTATTAAAAGAGTGCGCTCTGAGTCGTTCCAATCCCGATCATCTGCAATCCCTTCAAAAATAGAAAAGAAAATGTCGGGATCCCGGTCATTGAACTTGGGCAAGAACTTTATCATAGTAGATAGGTTCTCTGCGCCAGCCCTACCCGATGACCCAGAGGATTCTCCGCTTTCAGTCCCCCCAATTCTACCGTCGGCTATTAACCTCATACGCTCTCTCTCTACGTTCAGTTTTTCGAACTCTAATTCCCGATCTTTTTCCCTAGATGCCTCCCGCATTTTTAGCAACTCCATTTGCTGCGCAAAACTGAGAGCGCTTCCATGCGAAGGGGCACCTACATCTGCGTGCGTTGGGGTAGACGACGCAGTTGGATTACTTGGATAGGACCTCACAGCTATTATCGACCTCTCAAGCAACTGCTGTCTTACGGCATTCATTAACTCCTTTTTATTTAGCTCCTTGGGTAATGAGTGGCCAAAGTGGTAATGTTCTGCCACAATTCGAAGTTGAGCCTTCGTTAGCCTGTCAAGATAGCCCTCTGTAGGCGACTCAAAAAACTCCTCCATTTTCACAGCTACACAACTCAGGCTCATACGCAACAGTGCAAACCAGCAATTAAGCGCAGGTGTCGGACCCCCCCAATCACAAACCCCACAGACTAGAGCTGCCCCGATCTAACTCAAAAACAGTTCTCGCTATTTCCAAAACTAGTCTTCAGTGTGTTCACCTGCAATTGAGCTGATAAGCAACCCCAGCGCGTTCAACACCACCATGAAAAACAATAAACTCTTACAAGAAATGTCAAAACAACAAACAGCGGTAAGCGCTCTTAACCTACCCAGGGCTTTTTGTTCGCTCAGTAGGTACTCACCTACCATCACCACCCAGTTACCACCACACCTGCCCCCAATTATTACCAGCCTGCACACAACGCGTCTTACCTGCAGCGAGAACCAATAACTGCAGTCACTTCCAAAGGTGACTTTTACTCCTCCACGGCAAGCCAACGACAAAAAAAGAAGTTTACCACTTTCAATTTCCCAATTGTTCCGCGTGGGTCTCCCCAAATTACCTCCTGCTGCACTGGCCGTTTCCGCCAGTCAGCATCTAAGACCAATATCACGATCTATAAATTCTCACCAGATTCCGGGAAAAAAAAAAATCTCGTCGAGCCCCCACATGTAACAATACCAGGCTCACAGGTATTGAACATAAGAGGGAGGCCACGCAGAATTTATATAATAATAATAATAATTTATTAAAGGTAATAGTTATAAAGGTATCTACTAATTATAGCGCACGTGTGGTGAATGTCAGTGCTGTGAATAGAACCAAAAGATGTGGTGTAGGTCAGTTAACTGGTAGTATAAACAAAACAGCGACGATAATCCAACTCCAACACCAAACGACAATTCCGATTCCAAACACGATCCTAATCCACAGCTCAACGACCTATCCACAGCTCTCCCGAATGCAGTCTGGTCAGGGCTTTTGAAGCCCATCCATCCACTGCTACACCTGCCTCCAATCACCTGCTTCACCTGTTCCCAATCACCTGTTTAGAGAAGGAGACAGGACATGCATGCACATAACATGGGGGCGGGGACTAGACCGCTAGATCTAGACCAGACCACTAGATCGTAACACTAGTCAACTATTTGAAAAGGTTATCAATGTAAAGTAGTAAAATTCAGATAGGTAGTAGTAGTAGAAGACTACAGTCTGACAGACAGTCTGGTTAGTATGTAATTTCCTGTTTATTTATCTCAGAAAGATCTGTGTCCCTTAACAAGTGTTTGTAACACCCCCAGCAGCTGTCTCTTAGTTTGATGATAACCGTACTGAGCAGTCTTTTACAGTGCGAGTGTGGGCCTAGTTTCCCGAACGCTGAAAAGGACTTGAAATCGGTCGTAAGAGGGATCCTTGCAGAGCGGTTTCCCGACGCCGCACTTACGGCTATGATGAGTCTACGATGTCGCCAAAATCCACGTAGGCCGTTAAGATACGTCGTTATCGGGAAATGAGGCTGTGGTTAGTACTTCATTTCCTGTTTATTTATATCTGGAAAATCAAGTGTTTTTAACCCCTCCCCCTTTTTTCCTTCTGTGAGGCGCATTGTGTTACCGCCTGGTATGATTGAAGACTGTTCTTGGAGGTAAAATGCTGGCTCTAGCTGACTGAAGAGAATAGCAATATAAAGCTAAGTTCATTATTTCCATCAAACAAAACATGGTACCAGGACTGCAACTACACTGATTACAGAAACTACAGGGATGAAGCAAATTGTGAAAAGTGATATGGATGGTTTGAAGCCATCTGAGAACCTGAGAACCTGAAACTAAGTGGCATGTTGACAACAATTGGCGCCCTTTCAACCAGAAGTTCCAACTGTCTATAGTGGCCATGGGACTGGACTTAAAGCCTGAACACAGAAAGGTAGCGTTTACTTATAACAATAGCAGAGGGACTGTTAAGGGACCAGATTGTGATTGAGGACAAAAAAAGTCAGAGAAAGACTACTGAGGGAAGCTGAACTGACACTGGAGGGGATAATCAAGATTGTCCATGCCAGTGAGTTATCTCAAAAGCAAGTAAAGACATTTTGAAGACTTTAAACACGTGAAGACTGAAAATCATGTTAATTTCAAAGGCTGTGTCCTATCCTAATTTAGGTATTTACTAGGAGTTCTACCCCTTGACACTAGAGCCGCCCTAACAACAAACCACACTTGATGGCATCTCATTAACATCCAACACTGACACCAATTATCTTCTTATTCTCAACTAAGGCCTCCTACTTGGTTCACACATAAAACAGACATATTTTTTTCATCTACGCAATATTGCCAAAATCAGACATACTTGCAATGTAAATAACTGCCACCATCAACATCATTGCTCTACTTACCCTTGTAATAGTAACCCTTTACGAGCACACTCTGTACCCCCTAAGCGGTTCTACAATACTTGAATGCTCTCTCCCCACCTTATCCACTATCAATTCAGTATGTATCTTACAATGTCATGTTTGTATGTATTTTGTACATTCACCACATGTATGCTAGCATAGTTTATCCTGACACATGTATGATTTCATCTGCCATGTTTCTGATGGTCTCCCCTCCCCTTCTCCTCTCCTCTGCCACAAGCCACTTTTCTATCTATACCCCTCTACCCGTCTCCAAGCAGATGTTAACTGGGAGTTTTTTTCTCGCCTTTGTGCTCCAGGGGGGGTTCATGCTCTGGGCTCTGTGAAGTACCTTGAGACAATTGTGTTGTTTCCACCATCTTAAATTGCACTTAAAATGCACCAAATACTGCAGTTATAATTCACCTTTCTGTAGATACTGCTTCCTGAGACTGCCTTTTGGAATAATCTGAACATCCACATCCACAGAGCAGTGGAACACATCATCAGGGGGCTGAATGGAGTTTGAGCCTATCCTGTTGACTTAGTGTTTGGGGCTCCACAGTCCAAGAACACAATGACAGGCTGATGAGAGTGCTGGAAAGAATATTAAGTAATGGACTAACGCTCAACAAAAACAAATGCCAATGTGGGGCTCAAGAAATAATCTTTCTGGGAGACAAGCTATCTCTGCACACGGTGTCAAGCCTGAGCAAGACTAAATCGATGCCATACTGGACATGCCAGGACATGCCCCAGACATAGCAGGTGTGTTACGCATAACAGGAGATGGTGAATTTCAAAGGTAAATTCATTCCTAACCTTTCAGCACATCCTGCACAAGGAGAATGGTTTCAAATGGACAGCCAACCATAACCACGAGTTGTAAAATCTCAAAACTACACTGGCCACTGCACCTGTGCTGACATTTTTCGACCCGACCAAAATGATCAAAGTGTTGACTTCCCTTAAATGGACTTACTATACAGAATGGACCATATCTCCTAAACATTATGTGTTGTGCGCCCAGTTAGAGATCTCCTTCATAGATGAATTGTAATAAATGTATAAAAGTACCTTATGCTTTATAGGCCCTAAAAATGGCAAACCTATCTCTGTCAAGGTTTTCATTATTTTGGGGGAGGGAAATAGTCATTAGCAATTATACACAATTATATACTGATCTTACATACTATAGGAACTATAAAAACAACGATTCAATTAAATGAATCATTTCTTATTACCTTTGGTATTTTTGTTATATACAGATATGCAATGATGCTTGCTGGGTAATATGTATCTTGTTGTCCAACGTCACGTCTCTATTTGATCATGTTACGAGACGATACGATATAGCTAGTTTAGGCGCAAAATCTGAACACCAAGACCGACAGCCTGACTGAGCACACCCATAGGAATAGCACACCTGCAAGCTGAACAATACCTTTCAAACATAAAAGTTGTGATGCATGATGCGCTTTTTCAATTGACAGGATTCACTACAACAGGGAAAAAGCAATAACGTTTCCTGAACAACTCCTTTCATTCAAGCTGCCTTGCCTCAATTTAACTGGTTGTTATAATTTCTGAGTCAGGTCTCAGAGGGAGAGTTCCTGTTGGATTGTGTTTGTGTTTTTCAGATGTGGGTAAAGCTGTGTGTGCCGCCGTACCAAATCATGCCTTTCATCCGTGTTTTTAAGAACGCTTTAGCAATTTTACCCTCTGTTTACGTTACCGTTTCAGACACTTATCCATTTTTCTGATAGCTTTCTTTTTGAACTGTCTTATTTGCCAATACCACTAGGGCCACTCATAATACGTAGCATGAACTTGGGCCCGTCAAAACTACCTAAGGCCACTGGTTCATCCCCTACATGACATGTGCATTATAAACATAGTTTTTGGAGCCTGATGACATTGGTTTGGATTCGCTATGTGGTAACTTTTTTCAAATTTGTATTCTCATCCTGCATTCGTAAAGTCCTGCAAGGACTGACTTCTGCAATCATGCCCACTGCCAGAGTATGAGAATGCTTAACAGAGTCATGTGACCAGATTGGATAACTGTGCTGCAATTAGAAAGGTGACAATGATTCTGGTAGAGAATCTGGCAAAGATTAGCTAAGTATGCTACTACTTACAGACAGAAGCAGATCAACCACTTAATTTATACTATCAGTGCATTTCCATAAACAGGGCTCTAATTTCATAAGGCTATGAGCTCAGCAAATGAGCTTTGTGCCGTACCTAAATTACAGTCTTGATAATGCTGTCTTTACCTTTGGACTCACTGACGAGATACGCTGATAAGAGAGACTACATGAATAGCATGAGTCAAACAATTAGTGTGTCATTGGCAGGCACCCAATGCACCTGTGGCTCACAGCAGCCATACTTAAACAAACAATTGGCTCATAACAGCCCTAAACAATGTCCCCAAACAGCTTGGCAAGACAGTCTACACCTTGGTAGTTATACGGCTAAGGTGAAGGCATAGCCGACACATCAGCCAAATATAAAACATAATTCGGGTTAACCAGGAATTTATATTGAGCATTTAAAACTCACGCTTAGTCGCGCCATATTCAAAAAAACAATCAGACGTAAGGCGAGACCATAACAAGGTTAAGACGGACAATACAAGGTGATATTGCAATTTGTTTTGGTAAACTAAATAAACGGAACATTTATGACAAGACATTGAAATTGTGTGCTCATTTTAACTGAACAAATACACGAACATCAAACATGCAACACATACACAAAAACACCCGCACCCAGTCCAGGAAAGGCAGCACCTTACAGGCTTTAGTGGCGGGTCATACTGGTGCCCCGTCACAATCTTCCTAGACAACCCTCTAGCCTCAACAGGTCTAAAAGCAGGCACGTGCACAGATTGACCCCAAGTGGTGCTCAAGCACCAGCCCTTGTGCCCTGGCTGAGAAAAAGTGCCCTTTTTTGCTGGAGACCAATTTTTTTTTTCATTCATCAATATTTTTTTAATACAAATTAGTCTCTCGTCATCAATTTCCCCAAATGTATTTTGATATCTGATGGGGCATTTATTTGAGTTCTTGTGAGAATTTCGCCCCGACATGCTCCGCGGCATAGACATAGAATAGTATTCTTTGACTATGATCTGCGGTGCTCACAAGCCCCCTCCGCGCCCCTCCCTCCTCATCCCCCACATCAGTGTTGAGCGGCAGGCCAACCGGTGCAGCCTGACCTGCATCAGACAAACAGGTAATGACGGTGTTTGTGCAATCTCCCGATGTTGTTTGTTATAAATTAACAACAACATAAGTGCCTCTACGTCTGAAAACCGGACTGGTCCGACGTTTCCTAAAAAAATAAACAGACAACTTACTTGATTTGAAAGCATTGTCCAGCTGTTTACTGACGTTTGTCAGGTTTAATTACATTATTTGTCTGAAAGTGCATATTTTGTGTTGTATAAATGCCGTTTAGACAATTTCGAAAGTATGTTGAATTTATGTTTATAAATGTCACGAGAATTCACAGCTAGAAAATAGCAGGTAAACTATGCTAGCTCTCGGTGTCATGCTATCCTTGTCCCTCATTGTTTAACGTGATATTTGTGTATCTCTTCGTTTTGCCTGTTTTACAACGATCAAACTTGTATAAGTAATTGCAGATGGTGAAAAAGAGTAAAATAAGGGAAGTGTAAGCTAGCTGTCTAATCCTGCCTAGAGGGAACACAGGCTGAGAACAGCATACTAAGTGTAATGCTGCTTATGCTTTAACCTTCAGAAAACAGTTAAATTATTATCCACAACATTGATTTATCTAATTTACAAAATTTGCAGCATAATGCCAAAAAAGACAGACTCAAGAAGCAGATGGACAGTGAACTGCAGCAAGCAGCTCAGAGTAGCCGCACCCATTTAACTTGGATCAGGCCATCAAGGAGCCAATCAAATGAGGGAGAATCAGTTACCCTACCTGAGGAGCCCAAGTTCAGATTCGATGCACAAGCATGGTGAGGTGGACCAATTACAGAAAAAAGGCACTCCAGACATCATTTGATGTATCAGACGTTAAGGGAGTGGAAGCCAGAGAGCGAGAGAGATTTAATTTAAGTAATAATTTTGGTGATGGGCGCCCTTCTTTTTTTTTTTGAGCACCTGCCCCCCAAAATGTCTGTGCACGTGCCTGTCTAAAAGCTTTTGTTTAGAGCATTAATTTGTATGCCTGACAGTCAAGATCAATTTTCGATTCAAATGTAGATATATTTTTCTTTTTACCCATATCCATTTCAGTTTAACAACCAAGCAAGTTAATACATTTACCTTGAGATCAGTGTAACCACCTAAGACACATTCCTCCTGTGCAGGTTGTTCACTGTTTCAGAGTGAACTTTGTGCTTCTGTAACAAGATGTCATAAAAGGTTATATAACTTAGATAACACAGTGTCGATCGAAACACCCTCCTTCAGCCTTGAGTTCATATTCTTAAAGAAACAGTAACACGGTTAGGATGCTGTAAGTGTTTGGGACCAAACCTTTAGGTATCCTGTTTCAGCTCAGGGTGCAGACATTGTTCAGCGTGTTCATTTATGACATGTTCACACTCACAGTAACACCAAACACAGCAATCCACACAGTCACCAGTGATAACTGAATGTAAAGGCTATTGTTGTAAAATGCTGCAGCTCCTTTAAGAGCCGTACGTACAGGGTGGGTGCGGCAGAGCGAGGAAAAGAGAGAGCGAGAACGAGAGGTGATTCTTGAGAATGGTTTTGTGTGAGCGACCGGAGCAAAAACCTATGTGCTGTAACCTTATTTCGGTGTGTATTGAATAAATCCTCTAGAAAGAATACAGTGGGGTTTATTTGCTTACCAGCAACAGAGTGAAATAAAAGGAAATTAACCCGAAGTTACGAGCAGTTAATACTTCGCCCCTGGAGCATTTGACAAAGTCTCCCCTGCTATATCCTACCACGGTCAGAGACAGACAGAGCAGGAAAAGTTAACACTTATCAGGAGTCGGTCTCTTACCTCTAGTATCATTAGATAAACTCCTACAGGCTGATCTGGAGTCAGTCTCTCACCTCTAGTGTCATCAGATTAACTCCAAAGGCTGATCTGGAGTCAGTCATAATATTCATTCCTTAAGTCTGGCGGAATGGGGCTTTAAGTATTGTACTGTGGCTAAAATTGTGACACTGACTCATATCTGCTGTCATAATGTGGTGTAGGTGGCATCCAAGGCAGAGCAGGCAGGAGTACGGAAAAAAACGGTTCTTTAAAGAACCAGGCTAAGGCACAAAACTCAGGTTGTATAGAAGAACACCACACAATCCAAGGACAAAAACCCAGAAGGACAAGCTTAGTCACGCCATATTCAAAAGAACAATCAGACGTAAGGCGAGACCACAACAAGGTTAAGACGGACAATACAAGGTGATATTGCAATTTGTTTTGGTAAACTAAATAAACGGAACATTTATGACAAGACATTGAAATTGTGTGCTGATTTTAACTGAACAAATACACGAACATCAAACATACAACACATACACAAAAACACCCGCACCCAGTCCAGGAAAGGCAGCACCCTACAGGCTTTAGTGGCGGGTCACACTGGTGCCCCGTTACAATCTTCCTAGACAACCCTCTAGCCTCAACAGGTCTAAAAGCTTTTGTTTAGAGCATTAATTTGTATGCCTGACAGTCAAGATCAATTTTCGATTCAAATGTAGATATATTTTTCTTTTTACCCATATCCATTTCAGTTTAACAACCAAGCAAGTTAATACATTTACCTTGAGATCAGTGTAACCACCTAAGACACATTCCTCCTGTGCAGGTTGTTCACTGTTTCAGAGTGAACTTTGTGTTTCTGTAACAAGATGTCATAAAAGGTTATATAACTTAGATAACACAGTGTCGATCGAAACACCCTCCTTCAGCCTTGAGTTCATATTCTTAAAGAAACAGTAACATGGTTAGGGCTCAGATACACATACGCGTTTTTGTAAAAACGCGACGCTAGGAAATACATTGATTCCTATGGTACGGCGCGCTTTCACGCAAAGCGCCCCGTACCATAGGAATCAATGCATTTCCTAGCGTCGCGTTTTTACAAAAACGCGTATGTGTATCTGAGCCCTTAGGATGCTGTAAGTGTTTGGGACCAAACCTTTAGGTATCCTGTTTCAGCTCAGGGTGCAGACATTGTTCAGCGTGTTCATTTATGACATGTTCACACTCACAGTAACACCAAACACAGCAATCCACACAGTCACCAGTGATAACTGAATGTAAAGGCTATTGTTGTAAAATGCTGCAGCTCCTTTAAGAGCCGTACGTACAGGGTGGGTGCGGCAGAGCGAGGAAAAGAGAGAGCGAGAACGAGAGGTGATTCTTGAGAATGGTTTTGTGTGAGCGACCGGAGCAAAAACCTATGTGCTGTAACCTTATTTCGGTGTGTATTGAATAAATCCTCTAGAAAGAATACAGTGGGGTTTATTTGCTTACCAGCAACAGAGTGAAATAAAAGGAAATTAACCCGAAGTTACGAGCAGTTAATACTTCGCCCCTGGAGCATTTGACAAAGTCTCCCCTGCTATATCCTACCACGGTCAGAGACAGACAGAGCAGGAAAAGTTAACACTTATCAGGAGTCGGTCTCTTACCTCTAGTATCATTAGATAAACTCCTACAGGCTGATCTGGAGTCAGTCTCTCACCTCTAGTGTCATCAGATTAACTCCAAAGGCTGATCTGGAGTCAGTCATAATATTCATTCCTTAAGTCTGGCGGAATGGGGCTTTAAGTATTGTACTGTGGCTAAAATTGTGACACTGACTCATATCTGCTGTCATAATGTGGTGTAGGTGGCATCCAAGGCAGAGCAGGCAGGAGTACGGAAAAAAACGGTTCTTTAAAGAACCAGGCTAAGGCACAAAACTCAGGTTGTATAGAAGAACACCACACAATCCAAGGACAAAAACCCAGAAGGACAAGCTTAGTCACGCCATATTCAAAAGAACAATCAGACGTAAGGCGAGACCACAACAAGGTTAAGACGGACAATACAAGGTGATATTGCAATTTGTTTTGGTAAACTAAATAAACGGAACATTTATGACAAGACATTGAAATTGTGTGCTGATTTTAACTGAACAAATACACGAACATCAAACATACAACACATACACAAAAACACCCGCACCCAGTCCAGGAAAGGCAGCACCCTACAGGCTTTAGTGGCGGGTCACACTGGTGCCCCGTTACAATCTTCCTAGACAACCCTCTAGCCTCAACAGGTCTAAAAGCTTTTGTTTAGAGCATTAATTTGTATGCCTGACAGTCAAGATCAATTTTCGATTCAAATGTAGATATATTTTTCTTTTTACCCATATCCATTTCAGTTTAACAACCAAGCAAGTTAATACATTTACCTTGAGATCAGTGTAACCACCTAAGACACATTCCTCCTGTGCAGGTTGTTCACTGTTTCAGAGTGAACTTTGTGTTTCTGTAACAAGATGTCATAAAAGGTTATATAACTTAGATAACACAGTGTCGATCGAAACACCCTCCTTCAGCCTTGAGTTCATATTCTTAAAGAAACAGTAACATGGTTAGGGCTCAGATACACATACGCGTTTTTGTAAAAACGCGACGCTAGGAAATACATTGATTCCTATGGTACGGCGCGCTTTCACGCAAAGCGCCCCGTACCATAGGAATCAATGCATTTCCTAGCGTCGCGTTTTTACAAAAACGCGTATGTGTATCTGAGCCCTTAGGATGCTGTAAGTGTTTGGGACCAAACCTTTAGGTATCCTGTTTCAGCTCAGGGTGCAGACATTGTTCAGCGTGTTCATTTATGACATGTTCACACTCACAGTAACACCAAACACAGCAATCCACACAGTCACCAGTGATAACTGAATGTAAAGGCTATTGTTGTAAAATGCTGCAGCTCCTTTAAGAGCCGTACGTACAGGGTGGGTGCGGCAGAGCGAGGAAAAGAGAGAGCGAGAACGAGAGGTGATTCTTGAGAATGGTTTTGTGTGAGCGACCGGAGCAAAAACCTATGTGCTGTAACCTTATTTCGGTGTGTATTGAATAAATCCTCTAGAAAGAATACAGTGGGGTTTATTTGCTTACCAGCAACAGAGTGAAATAAAAGGAAATTAACCCGAAGTTACGAGCAGTTAATACTTCGCCCCAGGAGCATTTGACAAAGTCTCCCCTGCTATATCCTACCACGGTCAGAGACAGACAGAGCAGGAAAAGTTAACACTTATCAGGAGTCGGTCTCTTACCTCTAGTATCATTAGATAAACTCCTACAGGCTGATCTGGAGTCAGTCTCTCACCTCTAGTGTCATCAGATTAACTCCAAAGGCTGATCTGGAGTCAGTCATAATATTAATTCCTTAAGTCTGGCGGAATGGGGCTTTAAGTATTGTACTGTGGCTTAAATTGTGACACTGATCTCAGATCTGCTGTCATAATGTGGTGTAGGTGGCATCCAAGGCAGAGCAGACAGGAGTACGGAAAAAAATGGTTCTTTAAAGAACCAGGCTAAGGCGCAAAACTCAGGTTGTATGGAAAAACACCACACAATCCAGGGACAAAAACCCAGAAGAGAGAGCCCAAAACAGGGTCAAAAAGAGAATGGACAACAGAGACACGTAACATAAGAGCACCACTGCATTATCACCGCCATTTATCTCAGATCAGCTGTGTGTATTCTGTACATGATAGAACCACTGATCTCAGATCTGCTCTGTGTATTCTGTACACACTCACATTACACAATACCTATGCCTTACACACACACACACACACACACACACACACACACAAACACACACAAACACACACACACACACACACATTACACTAACACTGTGCCTCACACACACACACACACACACACATTACACAATAACTATGCCTAACACAGAGAGACACACACTCAGAGAGACCCCAGACCAGTGCATCATTATCAAACAAATGCAGCAAATAACTAAAGCTAAAGGAGAGCAGAATACATCATTTAGCTGCTGAACAAGTCCTCACCATGGCCTTGTACTTGCTCTAGGTGGTTCAGCCTTCGAAAGCATTTTATTTTTGAGAAAAAGTCTATTGTAAATGGTATACATGAATAACGTGAAATTGAATTGTATTTTCAGCTCCTAGTTCACTGGCCAGTGAGGTGCATTTTGAAAAAAAGGGCTGTTATACAGTATGTGATTACAATGAAATATAAAATGAGAGCAAAGAAGGAGTTTTATAAACACACAGTTAAGAAAATCACTTTGAGAATAGAACGATGGTGTCAGTGACAGTTTCAGTGACTATGATATATCCATCATCTTGGTCCTCACAACCTGTGTGTGTGTGTGTGTGTGTGTGTGTGTGTGTGTGTGTGTGTGTGTGTGTGTGTGTGTGTGTGTGTGTGTGTGTGTGTACGTGCGTGCGTGCGTGCGTGTGTGTGTTTCCAATGACTACAACTACCCTGTAAATCAACCAGAGTGAGAGGGGAGAAACAAATCAGAAAATGTAACACGTCACTAAGGCCCAATCCCATTTCTAATCCCTACCCCTACCCTTACCCCTACCCCTTTGCCCTCGCTTTTTCAAACGGAGCCATAACGTAGGGGTAGGGAACGCTAGCCCTTCGAAATGGGATAGCCCTTCAACAATTACGTACGTCATCAGTACGAAGCGTCAGCTGTTACGTTACCGGAGAGCGACAGCTGTCACTCACCAGACATAAACAAACATGGCGCCTGCAGCTGTTATTTACACAATGCAACATTTCATCAAACAAGTTTTAAAATCATGAATTACAAAGAAAATACTTTCATTTGTGTGATGCTTTCCCTGCTGTTTCCGACATTTTTAAATGGACTCGCGCGATGTTTTTTCTTTAATGATCACGGGTTCGCAATGCATTGATGGAAATCAGTCTACCCCTCCGTTTGAAGTGTGCCCTCGGAAAATCTCCCTTTTGGAGGGGTAGAAAGCGCTTCCCCTTCCCCTACCCCTCTGTCTTAACGTGAATTGGGATAGCACTACCCCTACACGTGAACGCGCAAAACGGAGGGGAAGGGGAAAGACGAAGGGGTAGGGGGTGAAATGGGATTCAGCCTAAAAGTTTTGCTTGATGACTAAAGATATCTAGACGAAGAAACCACCAGAAACTCCAACATTCTTAATCTGTTAATTACAACAGCATGATCGATAGAGTCGATGTCACTATGAGCATCATGACAGCAGTATTTATTTGAGTTCTGAAAGGGCTTACAATGACGTCCTCCGTTGTCGGTGTATACAGATACAAAAATAGAAGGGAAGTTATATTCTTTGCTCATGGATTAGCCAAACTTTAAAAGTACAAAAACATAATGTGGAGTACAAATACAAGTGAATAAAATTACCTCCTTTGTGCCGTAGGTAACATATTAAATGCAGGTAAAGTAGGCCAGTACAAAAATAAACTTATATTCTTTGCTCATGGAACAGCCAAACTCTAAACTTTAAAATGAAACACCATGTATAGTACAAATATGTGCAAAAATACATGTCACATACGTCATGTTCTACATTATAGCAGTTAGAGTAACTTACTTCAGAGTTCAGCTGATACAGCTCTCTGTCTGATGCATAATAACGCTTCTTAAACTGGTCCCTGATGGCCGTATGTTAATCACCACACAACATCCATCTGAGGGCTATACACAACAAAGGCAATCATTGCAACAAACCAATAAGATAACCAATAAAAAGACTCCAAGTGCTGACTTTTCCGTACAAAACTGATTCAGGATCAGTATTTACATATACAAACATATCTACAGTACATATACATTTAGTCATTTAGCAGACAATTATATCCAAAGTTATTTTCAGTATTGTAAAGTTATAACTAACTGTTCATTAGTATGGATGCTCCCGTGACCGTGACCGTGATGCTGTCAGCACCTTGCTGTACCAGCGTTGCTGCAGGAACACATGCGGTACATGTACACACACACAGATAGAGGAAACTCCAGGAAGTAACAAAGAGGTGGGTGATGAAGGGATGGGGGAGGCTCTAATGCTTCATAGACAACATTGAAAACATAACCAGAAAAGGAACTATCTGATGCAGGGCCGGCCCTGACAGTGATGGAGCCCTAGACGAGATTTAACTTTGGCAAAAAAAGTAGACTCAGAAAGATCAAAAAATTAGGCCCAGGTTGAAAAATCCCAGAGTTTCCCTTTAAGGCATTGTTTCAGTCCAAACGTCATACAGACACTGAAAGCACTCTACTTCATGTCATGTCAACATACTGCTGTCTGTTGTGTGAGACTGTTTATGTTATGATTATGCAAGCTATGATATCCAGCAGATGTCCTATAGTCATGGGGTCTCTCAAGGTCCTTCACCAGGTACTCATCACATTTCTTAAGAACCCTGTAGAACTCCTCCTGTGCTGGACCTCCTTTCTTCTCCAGCATAAGTAACAGAGTGCGGTTCTGGACGGATCCTTCCTTGCTCTCCACCTCCTCTCTCTCTTGGGGGTTCAGAACTCTACGGGTCTCCAGCTCAGAGAGGATGGGCATCAGGAGCCCTAGACGAGTCTCCAGCACTGCCTTGTGTTTGTGGAAGAAGTCCTGACCTCGAGGTGTGTAGGGACTTGAGAGACTTGACTCTGCAACATTAAAAGGAAGTGGCCATATCAAAATTCTCATTCTCATCATGTTGGGCTTCACCACAGTGTTGACATATAAACGATACAGCATTGTCTCACTGTTGACACATCAATGTGTGTATGTACTGCACATGTGCAATGTACATGCGCTATATTCTTCAAAAATGAAGAAACATTGATTTTATTCTCTGAACAGGGCAATGTGTACCTGCTCTTGTTCCTCCATCCTGGTAAACTGTAAATGAAAACAATCTTCTGTGAAAATGCAGTCCAGCTCATTGCTTTTAACACTATTTCAGCTTCAACAACACATGACATGAATATTGTTTTATGTATCTGAAACTAATTGACCTTGAAGGTCTACACAAGATTGCCAATCGTATTGTGTGACATCGCCATTTTCATTCTGTCTGCTTTCCTTCAGATATAGGTCCACAGGTTCTAATTTGGTCAAAGCCACTTGAAATGTTGGATAGTAGTCTTCATAGAGCTCATTGTCAAAGTCTGCACTCTGCAAGCAATCAAAGCAAACAAAAAAATCATCACTGAAATTGATAATGAATTAAAACTGATTGATAATTAACGATAAAAACAATCACAAGCATTTATGACAAAACTGTTTACCTTTGGATTTACTTTGTGTTTTGTGTTCTTTGAACTACAGGTAAAACTGTAGTATTCATCTGGGATGAGTTTACATTTTGATGTGGTATCAACATATATCTCAATTTTTGGCTCTGTCATCTTCTTCCTCTTTTCAAACACCTGAAATTGGAAGAATTAATGAAAAATTGACTTCTATATACACTCTTTGTAGACAATGAACAAACAAGGGAAGGCAACTTTATGTTGTGTGAAAGTAATTCATTGAAATATAACGTTGTTCAATTATGTTTGTCTTACTTCACTGAGAACATTGGGCCTCATTCTCGATAATTTTCTGAAATTCTTCTAAAATGTTTCTTACACGACTTCGTAAAAACAACGTTAGGGGAACACTTCTGCCGCATTCCTGCACACTTGAAAATGCATTCATTAGCAGCCCAAGTCTTGTTCCCCTGGATTAGTTTCTTAAATTGATGCGCATTCTCGTGAAAGTGGATTTGCATACATACACGCCCACCAGCTCCTTATTAGGGCACGCAACCATAGAGACGTGTGCTGTCGGAATCTCCCGAATCCACACGAAAGCACTTTGTAAGGCGAGTCATGTCTAAGCGGCAAGTGAGCAAAAAAACGAAGAACTAACTTAACCGGTGCAGACGTGGAGGTACTGCAGGATGTATAAGTGTCCATTCTATTCCACTATGGATATTTTAACGCGATCGGGTTTAGTGCTTATTCATTCATTCACTTACATTTTTGCAGTGTTCGTGTACAGTTACATTCACATTCGGTCATTTAGCAGACGCCTTTGTCCAAAGCGACGTACAAGGGAGAGAACAGTCAAGCTACGAGCAGTAGAGACCTAGTGTAACAATAAATAGTAGTTTACAAAAGAAATAGAAAAACGAGGTAGAAAAGAAAAAAGAAGTGCAGGAATGCAACTGCTGTAAGTGCAAGTCAAGCACTTATCGAAGTGTCAGTTAGGAAGGGAGGTGCTCTCTGAAGAGTTGTGTCTTCAAAAGCTTCTTAAAGGTAGAGAGGGACGCGCCTACTCTGGTAGTGCTAGCTAGGCAGTTCATTCCACCAACGTGGATCTACAAATGAGAATAGTCTGGATTAGCATCCTGGTGTAGTCCTTTTATTTATTTAATGACATCACAATGCCTTGTAGAATCATGACTATAAATGTGAAACGTAATTGTTAATGCTACAAATACTCTCGTATTTATTATTATTATAATCATTTTAATCCAAGGATGACCTGAACGCAATCACCAACGGTTAATCACAAATTCAGCCGTTAACCCTTTTAACACAGACAGTTGACCCCGTGGGCCATCTTGTGGTTATTTGAGGAATCACATTGAGGAATCGCATTTGAGAAGACTCCGGCAAACTTTCGACTGCTATTTCATGTTCTGAAAGTCTTCGGAAGTTCAGAAGAAATCCCAGATGAGAAAACTATCGAGAATGGCAAATGTTCTTCTTAAATTCTTCTCTACTGCGTTCGAGAATGGCAAATGTCCTTCTTAAATTCTTCTCAACTGCGTTCGAGAATGAGGCCCATTGTTTTTTGGTGAAAATATATCATTCAGCAAAATTCATTCATTCAATGAATTCATAATTTGTGACCTGTTCATATCACTCTGTCTATCATCCCACATACAAGTTGGAAATTCTCAGCTGTTTACCAGCCGTCTTTGAAATTCCTACCTCTCTGAGAACAGCATTTTTGGGTAGCAGGAATATATTCAGTGTGAGGTGGTTGAGAAAAAGCAGCACAAGAGCACGGATCCAACGGTTTTCCTCTTTCTGTTTTTCCTTGGCAAGTCCAAACTCACAGAATCCAGTGATGTTTAAAAACACATGGGTGTCTGAAATTCTCAGAGGCTGGAGCTTCTCAAATGTTTTGCTAGTTATGTGTATTACAGCTAGTGATGAGGTCTTATCACCTGCAGAAACACATGAGAACATAAGGCAAAGCATCAACTTTTGCTTCTTATACTGACTGCTGGAACACCTGAAAATAGCCTTGTGGGAAATAAAGTTATCTAGTCTTGTCTTAACATGAAGCAAAGGTAAATAAGTTTGGGGCCAATTCATAAAACCTACATATGATGCTGGTACCTCAGTAACTGAAAAAGGAGCAGATAAATACTCCATAATTACACACACTTTCATTCTAACTTTTAACTCACACATCCATTCCTCAAGCTCCTTTCTCTAGGTACCTCTAAGGGTCAGACATAATGTTACACATGTGAAGGAATGATTACATCCATAGTTGGGTACATCATGTCAATGCACTCTGAGTTTGTCAAAACTACCGCCACGCATTTTACAAATAGCATCGTCACTATCTTTGTTCAGAAGGTTGTCCTTCCCAACGGTGTCGAGCTGTGCACCCTCATTTTGCAGGCCACACACGATACTCTCGGACACAGAGAGGTCAACCAATCCTGTGTACCCAGTGTTCCATGGGCTGCGCATGGGGTTCACATGCACAGAAGAAGGTGGTTTTCAGTTCCCCTGAGACAGTTTCACGGCCTCCCCAGATTGCAGTGATAATAAATAACCTTATAGAATGTCCCTTGACCTGCCCATCACATCGTCCCATTCCCACTATATAAGCCGGACCCACCTCTGTTCAGTGTTGGTCAGAAGAAGTTGGAGCAGACAAGCATCAGCAGAAGCAATTTGGTGTGCGACCATGAGAGAGTGAGTGTTCTGTTATTATTTGTATGAATTAGCAAATCTGTTTAGTGTCAATAGTCACTACCCCGCAAACAGGGAACGTCCCCAGGACGTTAACAGGACATTCGCAAGGTCCCCAATCGTCCCCAATTGGTCCCCGCCACAACGTTCGCTAGAGGACGTTACCAGAACGTTTTTGACGTTCGTAGCAAGTCTACGTTTGGTCCTTCTGTGACGTTCGCATGAGTCTTAAATCAGACTTTTAGAGAACCTTATAATTTGGTCTGTCAGCACACCTCCCCAGGACGTCATTTAAAAACGTCCCCATAACCTTTACCTGCAGGTCCTCTGCGTGACGTTCGCATGAGCCTTAAAACGGACTATTAAGGAACGTTATAATTTGGTCACTCAGCACACGTCCCCAGGACGTCATTTAAAAACGTCCCCATAACCTTTACCTGCAGGTCCTCTGCGTGACGTTCGCATGAGCCTTAAAACTGACTATTAAGGAACGTTATAATTTGGTCACTCAGCACACGTCCCCAGGACGTCATTTAAAAACGTCCCCGTAACCTTTACCTGCAGGTCCTCTGCGCGACGTTCTCATGAGCCGTAAAACGGACTATTAAGGAACGTTATAATTTGGTCACTCAGCACACGTCCCCAGGACGTCATTTAAAAACGTCCCCATAACCTTTACCTGCAGGTCCTCTGCGTGACGTTCGCATGAGCCTTAAAACGGACTATTAAGGAACGTTATAATTTGGTCACTCAGCACATGTCCCCAGGACGTCCTTTAAAAACGTCCCGCAACCTTTACCTGCAGGTCCTCTGCGTGACGTTCGCATCAGCCTTAAAACGGACTATTAAGGAACGTTATAATTTGGTCACTCAGCATAAGTCCCCAGGAAGTCCTTTAAAAACGTCCCCGTAACCTTTACCTGTGGTCCTCTGCGGGACATTCGCATTTGGTCCTTCCAAAACGTCCCCTTGACGTCCTCTGATGGTCCTCTCTGAACCAGAAAAATGTTTTTCATTTGACCGACATTTTAATGAAAAGCCGGCCAAATATCTAACCTATTTCTGCTTCTAAATTAGCCTATTGAAGAAAACTGACCGCCTGCATAGCTTAAATAATAACATAATCAGGTAGTTTAGAATGCAACATGTTTATTTTCCTAAGTTTACAATGGGAGACAAAAACATTTATGTCTGATGCGCGTCAATAAGTGGCCTTTAAGCGCAACCTGCTGTGGCGTTAAAATGAGCGCCGCAACATGGTCATTGCTCTGTTCAATGAGTCAGGTATTCAGTGTTTGGAAAGTTCACTTTCTACATGAACTTGCTCAGTTCATTGTTCATAATTCAAAATTTTGAACTAAGTTCAAAGCTCCAATTTTCAATATGCTGCGAGTGCTATAATTTTTCAAAATCTCTGTCTGCAATACCGCTCGCGGCTCTTCGGCGCGCAGTAGGCCTATAATAAAAGGAAACGCGCAACACTGCAGGTATTACAGGACAGGTTCATCCTCGTCAGAAGGTTTACCCTCATCACTGTTGTTCAGTTCAGTTGGCCCCTGAAAAAAAGCTTTTAAGGCTAGTCTGCTTGGCCATGTTAGATCCTTCTCACTCAGTTCGCTCCTCGTTTGAAACCGAGGGTTTGCGCTTTATTTAAAATGCAGCATATGCGTGTTGTTAAATAACTTTCTAACGGCAGATTAGGCTGTTCCTTTCAAACATAATAAGGGCAGTGCACGTTTGCTTTATAGGCCTAAATATTAGAATTGTTGTCAAATCCAGATTCTGCTTGCGAGACGGGATTTTTAAAGAAATTCCAATCAGACAATTTGACCGGTGAGCTCTTCGTTCTGTTGCAGCATCTTTGAAGGCCTATGGAAAGCTCAATATGTTAAAGCTAGACACTTGGTCACCTTCCTATGTATGCATTGTATTGGAATCATGCAGACATTACATTTATAGCACAGATCAGTAAAGAAGCATTCATATTTATTTTATTTCATCATTCTTAGTTTGGCTAGTTATTCTGCCTCCCTGCCCGCACGTCCGTGATGTGCCATGGATGTTAATTTAAAAAGTAATCATTACGGAAAGCCCTCAATGTGTAGTGACTGAGATTGCTACAATATGCTTTTCCTCAAACCCTCGGAAAAAAAGACTAAGTTTGTTGGCTGTCTCACACTGTGATAAACCTGTTAAAGTGACACAATCGTAATCAGACAGTGTTAGGACAGTAGGTAGCGATCTCGTTTAGTAATAGGAAGGTTTACGGTTCAATTCCCATGCCCGTAATCGTCTGTGTATGTGTCTATGCATATCATATTGTTACGACCCTGGCGGGTCTAGGCCCCGCCCCCCATGATTGCATGCCTGTTCTGTCTGTCTATCTCTAACCAGGTGATTGGAAACAGGTGTAGCAGAGGATTGCAAGCAGGTGGAGGGTTGATTGGATGGGCTACAAAAGCCCTGATCAGGTGGAAGATGGGAGAGTTTTTGGTCTTCCCTTCAGTTGGTGTTCGTTGGTCGTGGATAGAGTTTGGAGTTTGGAGTATCGTTGGATTGTGGATTATGGATTATCGTCGTTTGTGTATATTACCATTGCACTGACTTTACACAACACCTTTTGTTTCTCTTCACAACCCTGACGTTCACCACACATTTACCTATAATTATTAGATACCGCTTATAATTGTAATCATTAATAAATATATATTATACTATTTATCATAAATTCTGCGTGGCCTCCCCTTTGTGTTCGGGCATTGAGCCATGCTCGTTACAATATGAAATGTGTAAAGTAAATGAACTTGTGTGTGTGTGCGCCCTGTAAGCAAAATGACGGCTCCGCGATCTATTATTATTTTATTTTCTTCATTTAGCTCAGCAAAAACGGTCGTGCCTGCTACGTCCGCGGTGCATCCTTGAATAACGTACCCAGGACGTCTAAAACACGTTTCCCAGATGTCACCACAATGCCCTCAGGACGTTCTTGCAACTTCCTGCAGAACGTCCCCAGGACCTATAGAAACACGTTCCCCAGACGTAACCACAATGCCCTCGGGAGGTGCTTGCAACGTCCTGCATAACGTCCCCATGACCTATAGAAAACGTTTCCCAGTTGTCACCGCAACGTCCTCGGGACGGTCTTGGAACGTCGTGCAAAACGTCCTAAAGTTGTCACGGGAACCATACACATTTACGTTTTTAGAACGTTCAGAGAGACCATTACAGGACGTCTAGGGGACGTCATTTTGCTGCTATTCAATGTAGAATTGTAATTATTCACATCTCTCTTCAACCTAAACATCATTTAGGATTCCATGTATCCACTGTACTCATACTCCTGACTATGTCTGTACCATTCTTACCTGTTAAAATTGTATCAGTTTTAAATGCACACAGATGGTTACCTGCATAGCCTATATTATGCATACTTGATATTACAAATGTTGTCGTTTTCTCATATTTTATATAAAATTCCACCGAATATATTTTCGATGTACCACACAGCCCTATCTGAAAGCACCCTAAAATAAACGTCTAGTCTGTTTTCATCACATTACTAGACCCCCTACTTGGCTACAAATGGCTTACTGGAAATCAACAATTCAGGGAGTTTTATGAATGAACCCCTCAAAAAACAACCACTCACTTGAAATGATCTCGCAATGTGGAAATCCCAGCTGGCTGACCGTTCCATGAAGACCTTTCATCTTGAACAGAGGCCCCGCTGCCACTAAACCCTCATGGTCCAGCTTTTTGTAGTCCCAGGACACTGATTGGTACTGCACCTCAGCTGCCATATCTGTTTTGAAGATCAAGCCTGTGTAACGGCACTGGTGCACACCTGCAGAGCTACAGCTGAACCTAAAATCAGAACCACAGGGATGAGCATATCATATAAGTTTATGAAAGTTTAATAAGGTTGTTGTTTTAAAGACCCTCTGACACGGGCAAATAAAATAATCAACCTGTACGTGGTTCTCTCTGAAGGACCGCTCTCTGGTGTGAAGACCTGAGAGAAAGACAACCAATTGCATTTATATTTTACAGTTGACAGAAAAAATATTAATATAACTAACGTATTTCCTCAAATAACTCGGCCAGGGCGATGCAACACAAGCAATTAAAGGTCAGCCTTCAAATGCTAGCCTGACGTTGTCATACTCATAATTCTAGTCCGAATATGAGTCTGATACTGCTCCATTGGGCTGTGATTATATGGCGTGTTTCAACCGAACCGTATCCCGTAGAAAGGACGGCAAAAACATATTTTCAATCAAAAAATGCCTTAGTCGCGTTTCTCTGTTCCTCTTTTAAAATGAATGCGCTTTCTTCTAAAACAGACTTGAATCTACACATCTCAGTTCTCCAGCAGCAGCCATCTTTTTTGAAAATGAAGGCCAGACCGAACTTCCCAATCTCAATAATGTGGGCGGGGCTAAGTTCGGCTGGTTCCCAGGCTACTCAAATACAGGCACGGGGGAAAAACACAAGGGTGGATAAACTCCTGCAGGGTTGCAACAAAGCCGTGTGGAGAGTCTAACGGTTTAACGGAAGTGCTTTCTTCCTCTCTCTCTGCGTTATGTAGTGTTAACCAACACCACAACCAGTCCTGGGTTTGGTACATTTATTGCTTCCATTAAAATTAAATAAAACTCATGCAGGGAGCAAGCCAGGCCCATACAGCTCCTTTGCCACAGGACAGTAGCAAAAGAGCTTTTTTCCCAGCCTGGGTTGCACCAGCTCAATATATATAATAGGGAGGAAGATGAAATGTAATGGGGTACACGGTAAGAAAAGTTAAATATTGGACCTATTACACATTTTAATTTCACTGAAACAGTGTTTGACCCTGTTAGTATCTCTTAAAAACTCTTATGGCCTCTTGATCATATGTTATACGGATATTGGCAACCTTATAAGTGGGATAATGGGCTTCGTCTGGGTGGCAGAAAATAATGAACCTCGAGGTGTAACAGCTATTTCACTTTGCTTCATGGCTGCATTACCATGAGCATTATTTTCTGCTACCTGAATGCTGTGTCGTTCCTTACTTACATTGTACCTCATTAAAGTAGTAAATCTAATTCACGTACCTCTACATCTTCATTGCATTCCCTGTCTTCAGCGTTACACACATCTTCCACTTCCCCTGTAAAACCACAGATTCATAAACCGGACTTAAACAGTACTTGATTGACTGCAGAGATACGTGTGGGATGTCAATCATACCTTTATTATCTGGAGGCTGTCTGCCAAGATGTCCTCTGCAAACAGTTATTTTTCAGATTATAAATAAAATATATTTTTCACATATAGTAGTTTTTCAAAAACACAAGTAATAAGCTTATTAAATGGCTTCATAATTACTAAATGGGTGTATAATGACTACATTTAGTTTACCTCTCTATCTTCTGTGTGGATATGTGTGGTAACTTTGCTTCTGAGGGGCCAGGGGCTGCGTAGATCTCGGAGGCACAACTTGATGACTTTGTATCTGCTTAGCCAGGATAGATAGTATCAACAAATGCCCAGTACTGAACTGCCCAGATGTTACAACCTTTCATTGTCTGACCAATGAACTCTCCACACATGGACTATGTACAGTTGTGCTCCCTGGATCACACATCCAGTGCAATCCCTTTACCAAAGAGGGGGTGTTGATACACCTGGAATTCATCCATTATGTTTTGACTTTAATCAGGAATGTGTATTGCTAAATCCAGAACCTGCTCACAAGGTAAGGTACCTACATTATTCTGGTGGCCATGTGAGGCTGGTACCCATTGTACTTACATATTTTGATGCTCCCGTGTTAGCATGTGTGTGTATTTACCTGATTGAGGTCCTCCTATTAGGCTGGCTATGAATACAAATATGAACATGTTTGTAATAACAACATTTTAATTGTTTAAATAAAGTCACATAAATAACACAATATATATTTGTTGATATGGCAAATGTGTGTATTTACCTGGAAACGTCAAATTGCTATACCACAC
The DNA here is from genome assembly GCF_963457725.1 of Sprattus sprattus. Taxonomy (NCBI): domain Eukaryota; kingdom Metazoa; phylum Chordata; class Actinopteri; order Clupeiformes; family Clupeidae; genus Sprattus; species Sprattus sprattus. Next base: position 20,515,384 of record NC_137920.1, read on the forward strand.
ACTCTCATCTGAGCCTTCTCCTTTCAGATTTAACTTAATCCTTTCAAGTTTGGTTAAGGACACTTGAAAGGTTGGGATATAATTGCTATAGTTCTCATAACCTAGAAACTTAGCACTCTGTAAGAAGAAAATATCATTAATGGTGTTAATGTTACTTGTGGACATTGATAGGTCAATTTATATTAATATAAGTTGAATGCTTTAAACACATCTTACCGCAGGAGTTACTTCATGTTCTTCTGGATCAGAGGAGAGGCAGTATGTTTTTTCAGGGATAAGTTCACAGTTTGCAGTTGTCTCAATGTATATCTCCTCTGTCTTTATGTATTTCATTTTTTCAGACACCTATTGAAAAGTACAAAAAATTTGATGTAACCCCCTGTAATTACAGCTTATGTTTGTCTATAACTTTTTGAATATTTGGCATGTCCTATACCTCAGAGATGTCAACATTTTTTGGCAACAGTAAGACATTCAGTCTTGACTCCTGAAGGAACAGCAGCACAAGTCCATTGATGGGGGAGTATTTCTTCTTTGGCTTTGTTTTTGTTAGACCATATTTGGAGCATCCACTGATATTTAAAACCACATAAGAATCTGTTGTCTCGTGAGGATCAAGCATTTCATATTCAGCAGAGTCGCTGATGTTTACTACTGACAAGTGCTTGCGTCCTTTCCCTGCAAAAAAATCAGTGTGCATGCAGCAAGTTATTGTCAACAGAGATTGACATTGGGATTGAGTGTATGTATTTCACCTGACTTCTTATTCCCTGAAATTCTTGCTTACCAGAAGACACCTCACAGTGTGGGAAGCGTATCTGTGAGAGAGTTCCCGGTGGGCATTTGATGTCAAACAAGGGTCCTGCTGGTACATAGTTGCGCTTTGTCAGCTGTGTGTTGTTCCATGTCTCTGTTCGGTACTCTACCTCACCCCCTGTATCCATCTTGAACACCAAGCCTGTGTTACGGCACTGTGTAACAGCCCCTCTGAGGAGCAAGGGAACCTGGAGATGTCACAGCAAACAGCAGCAATATATGCTGTCAGTGAACATGAACACTTCATGAAACTGGACCCATTAAACTTCATTTGTACCTCCAACTACATAGAATGTCATTTATTTCTTAGATGCATCTTCATCTGACATCTGTAAATGTACAGAATAATTGTAGTAGCAGAATGTTTCTTTTAAAAGGATATCTCAACCTGTATGATTTCCTGTCATTGTATGGATTGCTTTCTGGTGTGAAGACCTGTAGCAAGATGTTGGCAAGACGTTAACATTCATTTACAAACATATCATGTGAATAACTTACCACGTGGGATCTGAAAGACTATAGAAAACGATTACCTCTGGTACAACAGATCTGTCACTAAGGCTCTCAATTTCTTTTTCAGCTGAGGCGCCTCCAAAATACTCTGTAGGGAAATATATTCCAGTTTGAGTGTAACACAATTTATGTTTTTTATGCACAATGGTCTGGTTACTTGGACACAATTGTGGATAGTTGTAGAATATTTGATAAGATTATACCTTTCATTAGCCTGGATTTTTCATCATCACACTCGTGATTCTTGATGTTGAGAGGTTCATCTGTGAACTCACCACTCACTTGAGATATGAGACTGGGAAAAGGTACACAATGACATCAAGCAAATCATGCACACATAAAAGGGCAAATCATGAACACGCATGCCAACGCATTTTATGCAAACTAAAAGATAACAGAAAGACATTCATATGATAAGTTGTCAATGAAGGCGGAAAGAGATGCCTGTGGCTCTGTTTGTGAATATTCATCTTGAGTATTATGGAGAGAGAGACAGGTGGAAAGAAATGTGCTTGATAGGTGGTAAGGGTGTTCTTCTATTTATAGGCCTACTTGTGAAAAACAGAACTACAGGATAAAATAAACTAGTTTTTAAAAAACATTAATAATCATCCATCATACATAAAGGAATTGTAATGAATCAACAGATATAGACAAAGGTGCAGTCAGTCAAGACAGTATCTCACTCTGGAGTAGATTGCTGTGGTTGGCTGAGGGAACTCTGAGGCTGAATCATGGGCAAGTCACTCTTCATTGTGTGACTGGGCTCTCCAAACATAGTACCAGTCTGTAATCTGGGATACAAAGAACAAAACCGGGCAGGGTGACTGAATCATTCAACAATGGGAATCAATAATAAGCAATAACTGATGTAGGTCCGCTTTAAATATTGTTTAAAAACAACTAAAATGCCCCAAAAACTAATATAAGCTCCAAACACTAGCCCAATTGGGTAGACCCCAATGGGTGTGAACATGAGAATGGCAAAGACCCAACAGCATGAGTGACCACTGGCCATATAAAATGCTTTTTGGTTTGGAGTACCAAAAAGGAATGAGGGGTACCCTGAGTGGCTGCCCATAGTGAAGCCCTTTGAACATGACCCAACATGGGTCCTGTGTGAGTAGTGGATACTCTCAAGACAACCACCAACAGACAGTATGGGATTTCTGGCACATAAAGTTACATAGTGGTTAGATATCTGCACCCTATTAGTCATAGTGACCCATTTTAATAGAGAAATTCAAATGAAAGAATGTATATGTTAAGTGATCGAACCATCGAAGAGGAGATGCTTGTGATTCTATTTTAAGGAGATTGTTCTTGAACATTTTGGAGAGAGACAAAAAGGAAAGCAAGAATTCATTTGGCAGTAAGAAAACGGCTGAAAACTGACTTTTGGAAAGCAAAATAATGAAATGAAACAGTGTAAATTATCCTAAAAACACAAAATGAGGGTAGTAACAGACTTAACACCCTCACATAGTGAAATATAGACAGAATGTAGCAGCCGTTCTCAACCAGTGGGCCTCAGACGCCATCTAGTGGCCCACAGAGACAGTGGTACTGCCAAATGGTTAGATGAAGTTGTACTGAATACCAGACATTGATAGGGCCAAGAGATGCTGGCAGTCCTATTTAAGTTGTTTTTTTTCCTATATATGTTCTTGTATCATTTGTAAACTATCCTACAAATACAAAATTATTATAGTGACAGACCCATACCCTCATATAGTGAAGTATAGACAATATGCTCCATGTGACAAGCTACTCTCTTTACTTGCACAGAGGCATCCACATAGAAAGCAATGGGGCTGACTGGAGGAAATTGTAGAGAAATGGAGGCTGTAGCACATTCCACTCCCCACAAATGCAATAAAAAGGTGAGGTGAATTTGGCACAACATGACATCATACCATACATCTTAAAGACAGAGGTGAAGATGAAGATGGACAGTACCTGACTGTGTTAGTTGAAAGAAAATGTGTTGTCCTGAGGTCAAATGGGTGAGATCCAGAGGCCAATTCCTGTGGTGTAAAGTTTGACCTCAAAATAGGTTTTGTCCTTTGGATGTAGGAGAAGAAAAAACAGTTTCAACTTTTGGTCACTGTTAAAGGCCTCAAGTAATCACAAAGATAAAAGGGCCTTATCTCCCTCTGGAACGAACTACTGTTTTCTGATTGGCTAATGGGGTGTACATTAAGTTCGTATAACCGGACATCTTGGACGTAGTCCCAGTAGAAAAGTTAAATCGCCGTTCCATATCAATGCTCTTGAATGGTTACCATTGACAACCAACCTAACGTTTATTTTTTGCAGTGGTGTATAAAGTACTCAAAAGCCATACTTGAGTAAAAGTACAGATACGCTACTGGAAAATTATTCAAGTAAAAGTAAAAGTCACCTTTTAGAATATTACTTAAGTCAAAGTATTAAAGTATCTGATCTTTACTGTACTTAAGTCTCAAAAGTAATTTTCTGATATTAAATTTACTTAAGTATTGAAAGTGAAAGTAAAAAGTAAATGCTGTTGATAAAAAAGCAAAGGGTCAGAATTTTGAGAATAATTAAGTTTATTCAGATTAAAATGAGCAAACTTATAAACATGGGCTGATTTAAACCCCACTCCCTACTCAATACATCGACAAAGACAAACATATAGGCCTACTGTATGTCTGTAAATGAAGCTGCTTGCAGCTAGATATATCTAGATAGCGATCTACACTTTAGCTAGGTAACTAACTATCTAGTTAAGATAACATCCACAAACAGTTATGGTTAATGTCAACTAGTATTATTACCACTTCTAGTATATATTACCATTTCTAGTATCTAGTATCGCGGATATATTACTCCAAAAAGAATCACTGACACTGACAGCTATCGCTTGTCCTCGTCCGAGCCATGCTTATACAGTCCTAGGAGTTTTGTTTGACGTAGCAAAGGTAACTAAGGGGGCTTTAGCGAACGGTCAAAATCGCATTAACGTGCGCTAGGACAGCTGATTCGCCAAACCTGCTTGGAGTCTGTGTTCTACCACAGTCCCTGACTTTGGCCTCATCACTCTCATGATCATACATTTTTCTAAAGATGATTCGATTTTGTAACGAGTAACGGAGATTTCAGGGGAGATTTAGCGGAGTAAAAGTATCAGTTTTCTTTGCAAAATGTAGCGAAGTAAAAGTAGAAGTCAATAGAAATATAAGTAGTAAAGTACAGATATCCAAAAAAACGACTTAAGTACAGTAACGAAGTATTTCTACTTCGTTACTATACAACACTGATTTTTTTGACAGCTAGGATAATTCGAAAAAAGATGGCGGCGTGTTGGGAGAAGTTAGTGGGAAATGTTTTATATGAATTAAGCTATCTACACGACTTTTTATATGTCTAAATTGACTCGGTTAGTTGTTTATATGCTACACGAATGTTGCAGAGTATTGTAAGTCTTAACTGAAAGTCTCGAATATTATTTGTAGGCGGCTGCTAACGCGTAGACCAAAAACCCATTGAAACACATGTTAGCTCACACGGCTAACTCACCTGCTCCTCAACGCTTTGCTGTCGATTGTGAGCCTTCAACCAAAATTACCAAACTTGACCTCCCTGTTGCTCTGCCCAACTTCACCATCAACGGAAACGTGGAGTTCAACTTTAAATAGTAAAACCTTATGAACAACGCCTTTGTCCGTGTGTTCGTTTACAGAGGAGAGCTCATGAGTGTCACTTTGCAGCAATGCCCGGGGAAACTAAAGGTCATATGATAAGACCAGTTCCACGCACTACTTTCTCACTACTTTCTCTAACGGGAGCACTAAATGAAGAATTCATCAGGTTATTATGCATATTAAGTTTCCTTAAGATAACGGAAATTCTAAATATAATAATAAAAACATTTTTGGATGTTGTAAACGGGAGAAAAGCGGGATAACGGCCTTCGAGCTGTACAGTTCTACAAAGGTAATGGACTTTGCGTCGTGGAGTTCTTTGCCCCGCAGCGTCCATTACCTTTGTAGAACTGTACAGCTCGTCGGCTGTTATCCCTTACATAACCCTGATGTCTTGGATAAATTGGCCCATTCTAAATAAGTCTGCACTGTCCCCATGACCGCTTGGAAAAGATGTATGTCTTGCCTCATCACTGCTTAGCCAATATCTTGCTGATATCTTAACATACTGGGGCAGAATCACTGCTGCTGTATATTCTAGTTGGATGATACATAATAACTAATGAAGGAGAGATGGAGTCCCCTCCAGAGGCGCTTAATGGGAGATAGACAGGTGCTATACAAATCCAAACTTTTGTATTCATCAATGCAAAATCCACTGCCTAATATTGGAAATGTAATCAAACCTTCTTGGGAAATAAAAAAATATACCCTTGTCATCACATTGGTGATGTTTACTACCATTGACCTATTTGTGTGCACTAAATAGGCAAATATTTGTATTAACCCATTGGCGCCGGATGCTGCGTAGCGCAGCATAGCCCCTCCTGCCGGTTGCTGCGTAGCGCAACATAGGCTTTCCTGCCGGTTGCTGCGTAGCGAAGCATTTTGTACACGTGCTGTTTTCATGACGAATGCAGCGTATAACTCACTCTGGTTGGTTAAAATTACACATGGGATGAGTCTTAAGGCTTTGCTAAAGATCAGGTGACCACCAAAATGAACTTTGGTTGGCTTAAAATCACGTCAATCAATCAGATAGCCACGCGATATTATGTGTTTGTTTTCAGTGATACCATGCTGGCTAGCGAGAAGTAGCAGTGAAGAAGTAGCAGTGAACATGGAGTATTTTGATAGCGATGGCAGTGATTTCGACATAGATTTTGAAGGATTTGAGTCTGAGAGGGAGAAGGATAATGACTTTGTGCCAGAGGATCCATTAGATACGGCACAGGAGTGGGATTTTATGGACACGGAAGGAGAGGGATTCCAGGTGGACTGGACAACCGGCAATGATCTGGAGGTAATTATTTATGTTTTGTTTTCTTGTGCGATCTTCCGAGTTCTCTTCTCTTAGAAAACGGAATGGGCAGTAATGATAGTGGTGCTATAGCGATTACTAATGGTGATGATGGTTGATAATATAAACATGCAATAATGTTAGTTATAGATACAATAATGGCATAATGAATAAATAGCATTTACATTTAGCAGACGTTTTTGTCCAAAGATTTTAGATAAGAAAAACAACGTGCAGAACTGCATAGCATAATACAGCATAATGAATAGTAATACAATTATGAATAAATATAAATACTATAAATAACATTGATGGAACTGGAAATATACTATTCTGTTAGTGTAGCTTTATTGTGTATCCAACTTGAATGTGTACTCCCTGTCTGTGCCTCAATGAGACCTGAACAATTGGCATATGAACACCTATAACCCCTATACCCTATAGACAGTCTAGTAGGCCATTGTCTTAGCACCAGCTGAGAGGGTTTGTCTCATAATAATACAATGATTGAATGCTTTGTCATATGTATTTTCAGATATCTCCATCTCCAGGGTAACGTTGACCCCGCCATGGCTTCATGCTCCATGTGAACCGCGAGGCCAGCTCCACCCCAGGATGTCTCCATCCCTCTCCTCTCCATCCCTCTCCGCTCCTCCCTCCCCATCTCTCTTCCCCCCTCCCTCCCCCTCCTCCCCTTCCTCATAATGTTTGCATACTTGAAAATTGTATTTATTGTATTTTATATCATTGATTTATATTGTTTTTGTGTGTTTGAGAGTTTTTTACAAATGTTATTGTTTTTTGTGTGCTCAGGGAGCAGGTTTTAATAAAAAAAAAAAAATTGTAGACGTTGACAATTCTTACTGTTTTCTCAGAAAACCCTCAGGAAATGAGGTACTTTCTCATAGAATAGCATAGGATTTAGCAGGCGTTTTTAGCAGGCGTTTTAGGCAGAAATGGGTTAACAGTTGAATATACAGGAACACAGTTTCCACTACAAAAGTGTGACTGATTTAAATATTATATATATACACTCACATAATTTGAGTTCTGCTTTTGCTCACTGAATTTTTTCACAGAAGCACAATAAGTAAGTGCTCTAGCTTCAAAAGCTCAATTAATTCCAACCTCAGTCACTTACGTGAGTGTCTCCATTTTACACTTAGGATCTTCCAATCTCTCTTTAAGTAAGTTCACTCCTGATTCTTCCAGGTGATTGTTGCACACATCCAGCTCCCTCAAGCAGGAATGGGAAGAATCCAAAACTGAGTTTAAAATCAAACAGCTCCTGTTTGTGAACCCACATTCGGATAGTCTGCATTTTGAAAATAAAAAAATACATTAGTAATGTTTGCCAGTTGTACCATAATGGTACATTTCTGAGATTTTTGCCTGACTTTTTGAACAAAAGGTAAAGGTCTGGTTTGTACAAAAGCAACTTACATAGGAATTGTGCAGGACCCAAAATCAATCTGAGGTTGACTGCTTTCGGGAACACATGGAACTCCTACATCTGTGCAGGGACCCACCCCAGCATTGCACTGACCCATGTTATCGCTAAGGATTTTGCTTGTGTCATCTAATTAGTCAAATTATTTTGCCAAGTTATTAAACCAGCTTAAGGCCATATGCGGCGTGGCTTGTGTGTTGCCAGCAGCATTGCCCATCAATGAAATTAGGGCCCATAGTTGTCATTACCTCCGCTTTGACTCTGCTTTTGGCCTCCTGCTGGTTATTCTGCGTTTTGTCACCTGTTTTGCTGATTATCTGTGCACCTGTTCCTCATTGTGTCTGTGTCTTTCATGCCATTTTGTCCAGTTCTTTTGCCTGTTCTCTGCCTGTTGAATCTTGCCTGTTTGTGGATTATGAATTTCTGCCTGCTCATTTGAATTCCTCACCTGCCTGTTCTCCTGTTTTTTTTTGGTTTGACCTCAGTCTACCCCTGGATTAATTTTATGGACTGTGATCCGGTTTATGAAGCTTTTTGGTCGGCTATCTTGTGCCTGCCTCTTTTCCTGTGTTCTGGTGAGACTGGAGATTATTTTGCGCTACCTGTTGAGCTGGAGTCCTTTTCTGCCTCAATTAACTGTTCAAATTCAATTTGCTTTTGGGTCCAATTCTCATCACTAACATGACAATCGTAGGTTTCTATTTAAAGCAGTCATCAAGGATTTACAGTTCAATCTACATCTGACATCTGGTAGATTTCTGGTTGAAGCGTTAACCATGTTTATCTACCGTCAACTGTTCTACCAGATCTGTCAATTCACTCTACATTGCTTCCAGAATGCATCTTAAACTTCTCTGCTTTATTTGTTTCAGAGAGGCATCAATCATCTCTTAAAATTAATAGAATTCACTGAAATATTTGCACATATTTGCGTGAGTCATCAGTTATGGATCAAAGACTAATTTTATGAAAGGAATGCCAAAATGCATGGCATAATTGTTTATTCAACACAGAGGATTGTATTTAATGACACAACTGACATTTTAAATTTCTGAAGTTTCTACACTAATGTACCAGAAATGGAAGGTTACTCTCTAAAAATGTCAACCTTTATGAGAGCTTATCCTGTCTGCATCACCTCAAGAATGAGTTTGCCAGTTCTCTAATAATATTGTTCTTACAATCTCAGAAAGACAACAAACATCAATATACTGACCTCAGTATTTCTAGTTTACAGTTAGGACTTTTGAGTCCAGAGCACAGCAGCTTAACCCCATAGTCCTTCAAGTTGTTTCTACTCATGTCCAGCTCTCTAAGAGAACAGTGTGGCTGCTGGAGAGCTGAGGCCACAACCCCACATGAAACATGGGAGAGAAGACAGTTTGATAGTCTGAAAGCAAACAGAGAATTGGATTTGTGAGGGTGCACTATCAGACGTAATTACAGACAGGTACTGCAGTTAGGACACCAATACTAACAGATATTTTTTAGGATATTATTATTTATCTATTTTTTTACAACTGTAGTCCTTTTTCATTTCATGCTTTCTTAAAACAAACTAAATTATGTATGAAACTAAGAAAAACTGTTTAAAATGCCTGACACGCAAAATGCCTGACACGACTACTGATTTGAGTAACTAGAAGGAATGTAGTATTTACTGATGCTACTTACAATTTACCTCTCTGACATTTTTACTCTAATGCATTAGAAATGGAAGGTTTCTGTTTGAAAGGTTCAGCCTCTATGCCTGTCTGCATCACCATCAAAACATTTCTGGTAGTGCTCTACTTGATTTTGTTCATACAGTCTTAGAAAGACAACAAACATCAATATACTGACCTCAGTATTTGTAGTTTACAGTTTGGACTCTTGAGTTCAGAGCACAGCAGCTCAATCCCAGAGCCCATCAAGTAATTACTACTCATGTCCAGCTCTCTAAGAGAACAATGTGGATGCTGGAGAGCTGAGGCCACAACTCCACATGAAACATGGGAGAGACGACAGGACGATAGTCTGAAAGCAAACAGAGGATTTGATTTGTGAGGGTGCACTATCAGAGGTAAGCACAGACATGCACTGCAGTTATAACAACAATAGCAGTTATTTTTTAAAGATCCTTTTTGTACAACTTCAATAATTTTTCATATCATGTTTTCTTAAAACATATCAAATGATGTATGAAACTAAGCAAAACAGTTAAAAAGTACTCACAAAACTCATGAGTTATCAGTTACAGGGTAAGTGTGTAAAGAGAATAGCAAAATGCCTGACACGATTACCGATTTAAGTAACTCAGAGGATTGTATTTACTGATGCAACTGACAATTTAATTTTCTGACCCTACAACTCTAATGCATCAGAAATGGAATGTTTATGTTTGAAAGGTTCAGCCTTTATGCCTGACTGCATCACCTCAAAATCAATTCTGGTAGTGCTCTACTGATTTTGTTCATACAGTCTTAGAAAGACAACAAACATCAATATACTGACCTCAGTATTTCTAGTTGACAATTTTGACTCTTGAGTCCAAAGCACAGCAGTTTAACCCCTGAGTCCATCAGGTAATTTCTGCTCATGTCCAGCTCTCCAAGAGGACAGTGTGGCTGCTGGAGAGCTGAGGCCATAACCCCACATGAAACATGGGAGAGGCGACAGTTTGATAGTCTGAAAGCAAACAGAGGATTGGATTTGTGCACTATCAGAGGTAATCACAGACATGTACTGCAGTTATGAAACCAATAGCAACAGATATTTTTTTACAATTTTAGTCCTTTTTCATTTTATGTTTTCTTAAAACAAACTAAAAGATTTGTGAAACTAAGCAAAACAGTTTAGAGGTGTTCACAAAATTCACATGATGTATCAGTTACAGGGTAAGTGTGTAAAGAGAATAGCACAATGTCTGATGCGACTACTAATTTCAGTAACTCAGAGGATTGGATTTACTGATGCAACTGGCAATTTACTTTTCTGACATTTGTACTATAATGCATCTGAAATGGAAGGTTTCTGTTTGAAAGGTTCAGCCTAATGCATGTCTGCATCACCTCCAAAACAATTCTGCTAGTGCTCTTCTGATTTTGTTGTGACATACAGTCTAAGAAAGACAACAAACATCAATATACTGACCTCAGTATCTCTAGTTTACAGTTTGGACCTTTGAGTCCAGAGTACAGCAGCTCAACCCCTGAGTCCATCAGGTAATTTCTACTCATGTCCAGCTCTCTAAGAGAACAGTGTGGCTGCTGGAGAGCTGAGGCCACAATTCCACATGAAACATCGGAGAGGTGACAGCTTGATAATCTGAAAGCAAACAGAGGATTGGATTTGTGAGGGTGCACTATCAGAGGTAATTACAGACATGTACTGCAGTTATAAAACCAATGGCAGCAGTTATTTTTGATTATCATTACAATGAGTCACACTTACTTCCAACAAACACTTTGAAAATGTTTAGTCATAGTTTTTTCTCATTTCACGCCCTCAAAAAACTGCTCTTAGAGACATGTACTGCAGTTATTTTTGATAATCATTACAATGATTCACACTTACTTTTCTACATACACTTTGAAAATATTAAGTCATAGTTCTTTTCTCATTTTATCCTCTCAAAAAACTTAAGAATAAATTAATCAGAGCATGTTTAGAGGTGTTAAAAGAAATTCAATTATTTCCAATAAATACAGCATATTACTTAAGGAAATGATGCCTGGTCTTATTCTTTAATATCACTGTTTACATGCCACCAAAGTATATTAAAATTAAGTCAATCACTTAGAATACAAAAGTTAGGTTTGAGACTTACTGGGCCTTTTTGCAGCAGCTCAAAAACATGATTAGTACCCTATGATGTGTTAAAGGGTGATGCTCCTTGAGTTTAAACTCATCCAGAATCTGTCCTGACATTTTAATCAAGGTACTAATCTCCGACCAATAAGAGGATACAAAATCTTGCTGTGATCTCAGGAGGCTCTCAATTTCTTCCAACACACAGCAATCTTGCATTTCAATCTTGCAGTGGAGAATTTCAATACATCTTTCCAGAGGGACAGCTGTCTGTTTCCCCAAATCTTTGATGTATTTGAGTGTGCTTTTAGCCGTCTCTGAGGTACTACAAATATCTGTCAGTAGACCTTGTAGTAGGATTGTATTAGACTCCAGAGAAATACCAAGGAGGAACCGCAGAAAAAAGTCTTGGTGTCCATTCTTCCTCTTCAACATTTTGTCAGCCGCACTTCTCAGAAGAATATCTAGGGATACATCTTCAGGCTGAATAATGGAAACGGTCTCACAGAAACCTTTCAGAATGTCCATGTTCTTGTAGATATGGGCATCAAACACACATAGTGCAGCCAGAAACCCCTGAATGCTCACATGTGCAAAGCGGTAAAACTTCTCTTGAAAAAACTCAGACTTCTCTTGACTGATGTCCATGCATATCCCGTGGAGTGATGCAGCCTCTGAGACATCAATGTCACACTCTTTCAAATCCTGAGCAGAAAATGTGAAATTGTTCTTCATCAAATGTTTAAAGGCTAGTTGTGCAAATCTCAACACCACTTCTCTTCTTGTTCTTTGGGGCTTCCTTTCATACAATTCCTCTCCCTCAACTTGCGCTGTCTTGGCCCCTGTGTTCATCTGACCAAGCAGGAAACATGAGTACAATTCAGTGGAGGTTTGTATCATCCTGCTTTCACCCTGTTCGAGCATATTCTTAACAACCCTGGCTGCAATTGAGCACAATACTGGGATATGGCACATGGCAAAGAGGTCTGTTGACATCTGTATTTGCTGTATGATTTCACCTGCTTCTGTTATACCATGGAGTTGTTCTCTGACACATTCCTCCATCTGTGAGTCACTGAACGGAAGTATCTCTGTCACTCGGTTAATGTACCAAGAGGGAATTTGTTTTGTTGATGATGCAGGTGAGGTTATCCACACCTTTGCAAAAGGTAGCAAATTGCCTTTGATGATGTTTGTTATCAATATGTTAACAGATGCTGTTTCTGTTATATCACACACCATGTGGTTGTTTTGGACATCCAAAGAAAGTTGGCTTTCATCCAGACCATCAAAAATCACAACAATTTTGGAGTTATCAAATGTCTTTAAATCTGAAAGCTCATTAAGCTCTGGGTGGAAGTTGAGTAGCAGCTTTTGCAGACTACAGGAAACATCCTTGACTAAATTCAGTTTCCAAAAGGGAAGCATGAACACAAAATGCACATCCTTATTTGCTTTCCCATCAGCCCAGTCAAGGATGAACTTGTGCACAGAGGTTGTTTTTCCCATGCCAGCTACACCCTGGGTGATCATTGTTCTAAAATCCTTAAATGGCTTAAAAATGTCATTGCAGTTGATTGCTTTCCCTTCTTCTGTGGTGTAGATCCTATTATTTGTATGACTTGCAGCTTTTGTTATGCCTTCACCAAGTTGCTCAATCCTCCTCTTCAGACTGGCTTTGTGACTCATTAAGAAAATCTGGAAAGAATCACTGTCCCCTGAGTGAACAAAACACAGGATAAGGAGTGTTAATATTCTGTGAAGTTGAGGACTTTGATAAAGCATCTTGTGAGCCTTAAAAACAAACTTCTTTGCTGATTTAGTGTTACTAGTGCAGTGCCCGTAGGAATCATGCATTCTGTAGTGTTAGCAGACGTAGGTGTAGCTGTTGGGTAGTGTAATAGCAAGACATATTTGCACTCCACATAGGTACAGGTTACACTGAAGTATTATTGTGATGCATGTTTCCTTTTCATTAAGGCGAGACACGGCAGGCAAAAACATTGTTTTTTCAGCAGTGGTCAATTTTGAGATTTTTAGCTAGTTCACTCCCTAAACATGTAATCTTTCATACTAGCATAAAGAAAATATCCTAATTATACATTAATGTGTATATTTATTCACATTTTGTCTGTTCGCGGCGTCAGCATTCTCATAGGGTTCCAGGAAAGTTAGCAGTCTAACGTAACGTGCAGTATGTCGGCTTTCTGATGCCTGACATGTTTGGTACCGTTGGAAAGCGCTATAGCTCTCACACAACGTTATCTAATCCAAATAAGGACATTTCCTTTCCAGCAGTAACCAATGATGTTAGCAAAAACGGGGGTTTAAACCTAAGGACGCAATTTCATTGGTTTGCGGTGGTTTCTGATAACGTGACTCGCTCAGACGCATCACGTGGTATGGCTTGACACTTCCTGAATCTTTAAATGCGATTTTCTCAAAATGAGCTTTTTTGTCATACTCCAAGGATAATAACTCCACTTCAGTTCAACCTATATACACCAAACTTTCCAGTCTTGTACCCAACTATATTATGAAGACATTTACAGAGGGATTTGTAAATATATTATTCCTAGCCTGAATTATATAACATTATATCCCCAAAAATATGGCGAAAATCGATTTTTTTAAGGCTATTGACAGTCTTTTCTGATTTACAGGAAAACAAAAGTAGACATCCATAAATCCCTCTGTAATTTTTTTCCCATCTAACATGCCAACAAAAGGGAAAAGGATTTTTTAACCTGGCTTTATCCCATGATCAGACATGGTCAGACATGGTCCTTATTTGCATATTCAAACATCAAAATACAAAAAACTTGTAGTACATTTTTTTCTCATCTAAACATGACTAATCAACTGAGAAAGTTTCATGGTGATACCTATTATTTAAGATTTTTACCCTATTCACCTGTAGTGTCTCGCCTTAAGAAATGTTTTAATGTGGGGATACACCAACAAATAAAATTTGAGATTATGTATGGATGCATAAAACATAGGTCCCTAACTTTCAAAGAATATGTCCCTATGCAACTTTCAAAATTAATCAGTTTGATGCATGTCAATAGGCTAGTGCAGTGCCCGTAGGAATTATGCATTCTGAAGTGTTGCGTTGTGATTTGATTGGCACCCAGCCGTTTATTCATACACTCTGACAGGTTTAATGAACACAGAGCAAAGGCGATCACACACAATGGCAGCCTCTCCCAGCCAGGGTAAATGCAGACTGAGGTTTATAATATTGCAATAATGAGAAAACAAAATACACACGAATTACAACATATACATCGGACACTAATACATCAGAAAACCTCTCTCATTGCGTCAGTAGCATGAATGAACGCATGATCAGTGGTCTAGGCTCTAGGCTAACCACACGACTGTTCTATGACTATAACATCATTCACGTCGCGCGGGTCTGCCCCTCTTTCTCTGAATTACTACAGTACCCATAAAGCAACGAAAACAGGTAAGAGACATTTTTGTAAGTAGGTAGGCTATTAGTGACCTTCAGGTTTTAGGGGGGAGGGGTGAATGGGGGTCATTCCATTCCATAAAACATAGGTCCCTAACTTTCAAAGAATACGTCCCTATGCAACTTTCAAAATGAATCAGTTTGATGCACGTCAATAGGCTAGCTAATTTCACAGCAATTAACGTAAACAGGTTAAATTTACTTAAAGATGAGCAGGCCTACTCCAGACGTCGAAGTGTGTATATATTATTCCTAGCCTGAATTATATAACATTATATCCCCAAAAACATGGCGAAAATCGATTTTTTTAAGGCTATTGACAGTCTTTTCTGATTTTTTTTTAAGGCTATTGACAGTCTTCATCGAAGTGTGTGTTCCTCATGAATAGCCTACACTATAGAGAATGCTTTACGCCCAAATCGCTGTTCTACGTCACAATGGATTGGCTCCCGTTGAAATGCATTGGGTTTAGAAATCGCGTCGCTAAACCCAATGCATTTCAATGCACGGCAAACGGTAAAATACAAATATCTCGCAAACTATGAATTCAAAAATCTTCAAAATCAAGGATGCACAGGTTCATGACATGCGTAAGCTACATGCGAAATCTCATAACTAACGTAACTACCGTCAGGGAGATACGCCCTAGACAGACAGACACACAGAGATTTCTGGATTTATAGATAGAGTTATGTGATAGTACATTTGTATCACCTGGCTGCCTAGGGTACTGTAGAGATGACCTTGAGTACTCAAACAGTTAGGTATTTCTTCATGTATTAATTTAGTAGAAGCCTTTTATCAAAGTGGTATCCAATTCATCAGTATTTGTGTTTGCATTTGTGCTGCCCATTCCCACCAAATAAACTTGTATGCACAACTTCTACTCTGCTTCTAATAGGAATCATAAAACACGGGACGAGATGTTAAAACTGTCCATTGTGCCATTGTTTTTCCGCTGTCAATCTTGTATGTATCCTTGAGTGTATGCCGTATGCATACTTATACATTCCATCTTGATGCATGTATGAATTTCTCTGGCTGCTTCTGACTCTCTCCTCATCCCCCTTCCCTTTTGCTCTTATTTAAAAAAAAATCAGGAATCTATTTACAATAGATTTTCTATGCAGACATGTGCAGACTACTGCCATGCAGAAGTATTTTTTTTACAGTCTGCTGCCTGGGAACAAACATCGTGATGCTCATGTTGTTCAACTGAGCCTACAGAACATTTCAGACACTTCCATAATGTTGCTCGAGCAATAACCAGAATTTTTCCCCACATAAGAAAATGCTCTTACCTTTCTCACCCATCTCTGTAGACAGGCTAGATGTGGGGAGGCCATGCTGGCGTTGGTATGGTTGTAGTGCTGGACGTGTTGGAAATGTCCGTCTGCATGTAGAACAGGTGTACTTTCCAGTTGCACCCTGCTTTTCAAGGTCTTTGAGAATGCACTGCCTGCAGAAAACATCTCCACATGGGGTGGATACAGGATCCTGCTGCCTGTGGTCACAAATGCTACATTTCCTGTGTCAACAACATAGAGAAATGCATATGGTTAGATATCTCCCAAACCCTAACAGGGCAAGGTGAAATGCATTTAAACATTTAAGCCTGAATGGCAATTGTACTGTTATAGGGTGAGGGTTCCTCTTGTAAGTGTGTTAGCAGTGCTCTACAGAGGCCTGAGGTGCTTCAAAAGAACAGAACTAGATAATTGTACTGTATAGAAAACACTGGCATCAACTCCTTCATGTTATTGCATATTTGAGTGCTTCACTAAACATTATTAATGTACTTCCTAATTAGAGGCAATAAGAAAAAACTAAAATTCATATTTTTTTTATAAATACACACAATAATATCACACAAACTATTACTTCCACCCTCTCTATTCTCTATGTTTCTGTTCCTCCACAATGTGCATTGATATCACCGGTGAAAAAGGATAAAACCAGAGAATAAAACTTGATTTTACGAGTATAAATTAAGTATTTGTTAGTTTCCTGACAGTAGTTACTTTCTGAAAGCTAACCTACCCTTCTTTAGTGAGAGTGTTGTCTAAAATGTAACGCACACACACAAACACACACACACACACACACACACACACACACACACACACACACACACACAAATTTGTATTTGTTAGTTTCCTGACTGTAGTTATTTTCTGAAAGCTAACCTACCCTTCTTAAGTGAAAGTGTTGTCTAAAATGTAACGCACACACACAAACATACACACACACACACACACAAACAAGTATTCTGTCTTGTATATACAGCCGCGGAAAAAATTAAGAGACCACTTCAAAATTATCAGTTTCTCTGGTTTTACTATTTATTGGTATGTGTTAAAGTAAAATGAACATTTTTGTTTCATTCTATAACCTACTGACAACATTCCTACCAAATTTCAAATAAAAATATTGTCATTTAGAGCATTTATTTGCAGAAAAATGACAATTGGTCAAAATAGCAAAAAAGATGCAGTGTTTTCAGATCTCGAATAATGCAAAGAAAACAAGTTCTTATTAATTTATAAACAACACAATACTATTTTTTTAACTTAGGAAGAGTTCAGAAATCAATATTTGGTGGAATAGCCTTGATTTACAATCACAGCTTTCATGTGTCTTGGCATGCTCTCCACTAGTCTTTCACTCTACCGTTGGGTGACTTTATACTACAACTGGCGCAAACATTCAAGCAGCTGGGCTTTGTTTGATTGCTTGTGACCTTCCATCTTCCTCTTGATCACATTCCAAAAGTTTTTAATGGGATTCAGGTCTGGAGATTGGGCTTGCCATGACAGGGTCCTAATGTGGTGGTCCTTCATCCACACCTTCACTGACATGGTTGTGTGGCATGGAGCATTGTCCTGCTGGAAAAAACACTCCTCAGAGTTGGGGAACATTGTCAAAGCAAAAGGAAGCAAGTTTTCTTCCAGGACAACTTTGTACTTGGCTTGATTCATGTGTCTTTCACAAAGACAAATCTGCCCAATTCCAGCCTAGCTGAAGCACCCCCAGATCACCGATCCTCCACCAAATTTCACAGTAGGTGGCTTGTAGGCCTCTCCGGGTCCCCGTGTAACCATCAGACGACCATGTGTTGGGCAAAGCTGAAAATTGGACTCATCAGAGAAGACGAACTAGGAGACCCTCCAGTCCTCTTTGGTTCAATCCTTATGGTCTTTTGCTGAACTCAGCCAGGCAAAGTACACCGTTGTCCTGCAAGAAAAACTTGCTTCCTTTTGCCCTGACTGTTCTCCAACTCTGTGGAGTGTTTTTTTCCAGCAGAACAATGCTCCATGCCACGCAGCCAGGCCAGTGAAGGTGTGGATGAAGGACCACCACATCAGGACCCTGTCATGGCCAGCCCTATTACAAGACCTGAATCCTATTAAAAACCTCTGGAATATGATCAAGAGGAAGATGGATGGTCAAAAGCCATCAAACAAAGCCGAGCTGCTTGAACTTTTGCGCCAGGAGTAGTACAAAGTCACCCAACGGCAATGTGAAAGACTGGTGGAGAGCATGCCAAGACACATGAAAGCTGTGATTGTAAATCAAGGTTATTCCACCAAATATTGATTTCTGAAACCTTCCTAAGGTAAAACATTAGTATTGTGTTGATTAAAAATGAATAAGAACTTGTTTTCTTTGCATTATTGAAGATCTGAAAACACTGCATCTTTTTTGCTAGTTTGACCAATTGTAATTTTTCTGCAAATAAATGCTGTAAATGACAATACACACACACACACACACACACACACACACACACACACATTTACACAGACACACACACAAACTCACTCGCACACACAGACACACTCACTGAAACATACATGCACGCACACACACAAACACAAACAAACAAACGTGTGTGCACACAAACACACCCACACACACACACACACACACACACAAACAATTATTCTGTCTTGTATGTATGTGTTTTTGTAAAATGTATAATATCTGACAACTCACTTTGGATCCGACTGTGGAGGTCCACTGCTGAAATTGACAGGGGGGTGTCCCATAGACCATGGATATCTGTATTCGTAAAACATAAAATAGATTCACACATCCTCTTAATATTTGCTAAGTTTAGCATGTCTGCATACTCATTCATTCTCTCTCTCTCTCTCTCTCTCTCTCGCTCTCTCTCACACACACACACACACACACACACAAACTCACTTCCACACACAGACAAACTCACTGAAACATACATGCATGCACAAACACACACACACACACACAAACACAAACACAAACAAACAAACATGTGTACACACACACATACACAAACACACACACACACACACACACAAACAAGTATTCTGTCTTGTATATATGTTTTTGTAAAATGTAAAATATCTGACAACTCACTTTGGATCCGACTGTGGAGGTCCACTGCTGAAATTGACAGGGGGGTGTCCCATAGACCATGGATATCTGTATTCGTAAAACATAAAATAAATTCACACATCCTCTTAATATTTGCTAAGTTTAGCATGTCTGCATACTCATTCATATATTCTCTCTCTCTCTCTCTCTCTCTCTCTCTCTCTCTCTCTCTCTCTCTCTCTCTCTCTCTCTCTCTCTCTCTCTCTCTCTCTCTCTCTCTCTCTCTCTCTCGTCTCTCTCTCTCTCTCTCTCTTCTCTCTCTCTCTCTCTCTCTCTCTCTCTCTCTCTCTCTCTCTCTCTCTCTCTCTCTCTCTCTCTCTCTCTCTCTCTCTCTCTCTCTCTCTCTCTCTCTCTCTCTCTCTCTCTCTCTCTCTCTCTCTCTCTCTCTCTCTCTCTCTCTCGACCTGAGCGGACGTGCGTGCGTGGGCTGCGTGAGTGAGTGTGAGTGAACAAGCTCTATTTCTAACTTTTCTCCCTTTGTTTGTTGTTTATATGTGTGTTTGTGTATTGATTTAATTTATTGGCACTTAGTTTCACAACTACTTGTAGTTTGGCGGCGTAAATAACACGTGTGTTTCCCCGTGGAGTCTGCAACCGGCGTTTGGTGGGAGCATGGCGGCCGGTGGAAGCATGGAGTTCGAAAAATTAACCTAAAAACATGGGGTAAAGGTGGAATGTGTTGCAAGCGTGGAAGATTGTAGTCTGGCGATCGGTAATGTTATTGGGCACGAGAATGTGAAGTCTGCTTCACGGATGAATGGTGCGGTGGTTTTGTTTCTAAGCACGGTTCAGAAAGCCATTGAGGTAGTTGGAAGGGGATAGTAATCCATGATTCCTTCACACAAGTCCTCCCACTTAGTACCCCCTCTAAGAAAATTATAATTTCAAATGTACCCCCGTTCATTAACCCATTTAGGCCTAAAGCGCCTGGAAAAAATGCCTGTAAAACCTATAGGCGATTTCAGAAAAGCCCCCAAAACCTGAAGTTTTTCTAGAAATTCAGCAATTGTGTCAACGCCTACTACATTACTGATTTCTCAGCCCCTGTAACAGATAGGAACACAATTCAAAAAGTATTTGAGAGCTTACACCTGTGGCTTTCATGAGAATTTGAATTTGTATTTACAAATATTTACAATATTTACATACACCTTCTCAAAAGTAAACAAAATATGTAAAAGTGCAGGATCAGCACAAAACAGTAGAAAAAAATGTAATAAGCTATATGACAAAGTATATATCAAAGTGAAATAAAGTATATAACTATATAATTATAAATATATAATTCTTATAGGGAAAGTTTTAACTTGTTTTATTATGAGCAGAAGGGAATACGATTAACATCTATTTTGTTGTCCGTGTAGTTTTTACATACCAGGGATATTTAATGCTCATTTGGACACTATGGATGGAGAATGGACCTGACAGTGTCAACCTCTGAGTTGTTTACTTGTTGTATTATGAGCAGAAGGGAATAAGATTTTGATCAACAATTATAACTATTTTGTTGTCCATGTAGTTTTTACATACCAGTGATATTTTTATGCTCATTTGGATACTATCACTGAGATACAGATGAACTAGTTTAGTGTCAAATATTCCATTAAAAGGGAAAAAACAGGAATAATCCAAATAAAAAACAAAACAAATTTCAAGTACATCTTATTTATCAACTGATAAATACTGTATGCTTGGCTGAAATGGAAGGCAACCAAAGCATTCACTATAATAAAGTCAAACGAGGATTCAGTAGCATTAACTGATTATAAACAACATTCTATAAGGACTGATTATTGTTTTGAAATACTAGAATATATAGTAATGCAAAGAATAGAGAGATGTCGATATAATTCGCTCGTTCACACTCGCTCACTGGAGAAAGTTTTAACAACATCGCAAGCTAGCTTAGTGTTAATATAGCCCTCTATGATACCATATTCCCTTTCATTTACCTCGAGTAAACCTACATTTAAGCAAGTAACAATCGTTAACAACTACAGATAACCATATTCTGTAACTACCAGTACTCACAACTCACTCCTTGCCTAATTTACTTTGAGCTATAATCCTGGCTGTCGCGGAGGAGACGTTACTTAGCAAAGCGAGAAAGCCAACGATTTTTTTTTAAAACTACTAATGGCAAAACATTTGAGGCACTATCACATGTGTATTCTGATGCATTTCATTGGCCCAGAGGCCGACACTTTGGGCAAAAACCCCCCTTATACAGAGAAAACGACACAAACGCTTTCCCGGCCTTAAAGGTAGAATGACGCAACAGCGCTCCCGGCTTTAATGGTAGAACAGCGGTAATGCTTTCCCGGCTTAAATGGGTTAAGGATGAACTCATTGTTAAGGAGTTACAGCGGTATGGCCGCATTGTTTCTTCCGTTCGGAAAATCCCTCTGGGGTGTAAATCGCCCCTTCTGCGGCACCTAGTGTCTTTCAGAAGGCAGGTGTATATGGTGCTTAACAGTGGCATGGATGAGTTAGAACTTTCCCTTAAGTTTAGGGTGGATGGGTTCGATTATTTAGTGTTTGCAACGTCGGACACTTCACTGAAGTGTTTCAGTTGCGGTAGAGTGGGGCACGTCGTGCTCAATTGTCCTAATAAAAGCGACAACGCTGCAAAGGAGAATACTCCAGGCAAAAGCAATGGTGCCGAGTCCTCCACAGGCGTTCCCCCAGCCACTGAGGTGGAGCCCTCGGTGTTTATGACTGAGGGAAGCGGACTTGAGGGGGATGTGAAATCTGATGGTGACCTTTTTGTGCTTTGCACGGAAACAGTGGCGGGTGATGCGGCAGTGATTGAGCATGCTGTGGCGATCTTTTTAGCTGAGGAGCGGGCTGCGGGTGGAGGTGAACCTGAAAGCAATGAGGGGCTGTCATTAAAGACACTGGCAGCTCCGCAGACGTCAGTAGAGGAAGCGCAGCCTATTGACATAGACACGGTTTTTAAAACACCGGTGAAAAGAAAGATAGACCCGGTGGAGGATAACGTGTCTAAAATAAAGAAGGATGAAGACGCAAATGTAGAGCAGGATAGTGATGGTGAATCCATCGACTTGAACTGGTCTGATTGCTCGCAGGGGGATTTAAACCTCTCCTCCAGCGAGGATAGGAAGTACACGGCAGAGAGTATAAACAGCTTTCTGCATGACACGAAGGGGAGGCGGAAAGTTGAGGTGGAGCGCTTTTTTCCGGACTGCCCGCAGTTTGTGAATGACGCTGTTTTGTAGATGAAGGAGGGGGCTTTTGCGGACCCGGAGGTATATCGCCTCTGCAAAATAATAAATAAGTTAAGAGTGAAGTTGCGTGGTGAAAAGTCCACTTAGCTTTTCAATATGTGCAACACCATCAGGATTGGCTCCTTAAATTTAAATGGGGCGAGAGAGGGTACAAAAAGACTTATTTTGTATGATTTCATTAAACTGAAGAAAGTGGATGTCTTGATGACTCAAGAGACACACAGTGATTTTACAAATGAAACTGATTAGAGAAAAGAGTGGGATGGACAGATTATAATGAGCCACAAATCTTCCCTAAGTGGGGGCGTGGCGGTCCTTTTTTCTAAGGCTTTTCTACCCATCTCGTGCCAAGTGGAGGAGATAGTTGAAGGTAGACTTTTAAAAGTAAAGGTCATGTTTGAGGGTCACAGCATGGTTTTTCTGAATGTGTATGCCCCCACATTAGGTAAGGAAAGAGTTTTGTTTTTTAGTAAAGTCAATGAAGTTCTAAAAGATTTAGAACAAGAAGATGTTTTTTTTTATGGGTGGCGACTTCAATTGCACTGAAAATGACAGGCTGGACAGAAATCATCTGGAGCCGCATGTCGCCTCCCAAAAAGCTATAACACAGCTGACTAATGTTTATAGACTGTGTGATGTGTGGAGGAACCTGCATGAAGGAGATAGGCAGTATACATGGGCTCACACCAGAGATAACTATATTGCGTTAGCGCGACTTGATCGGGTTTATGTATTTAGGCACCACCTTAACCTTTTACGGTCTTGCCTAATCTTGCCAACGGCTTTTTCGGACCATAGTGCAGTTTTGTGCAATGTCTCCATCGTGGCGTCAAAACACAGAAGTGCCTACTGGTGCTTTAACACGGCACTCTTGGAGGACAAGCACTTTAAAGACACTTTAATATTTTTCTGGGAGGGGTTTAGGCAGCAGAAGGATTTCTTTACTTCCCTGCAGCAATGGTGGGATTACGGCAAAACGCAAATCAAACAGTTTTGCCAGCAGTACACTGCTAATGTCACAGGAGAAATAATTTCAAAGTGTTGGAGGATGAAATCCTAAAAATACAAGGCTCAACTACAAGCACAGGAGATAAAAAACACATCAAACTCCTTGATGCTAAAAAGGGCAGACTAGCAGAGCTGCTGGGTGTCAGAGCGCAGGGAGCTCTGGTCCGCTCTCGCTTTCAGAATGTCACCCAAATGGATGCCCCGACCAAATTTTTCTTTAACTTGGAGAGGAAGAATGGCCAGAGCAGGTGCATACATGCTCTACGGTCTGTGACAGGCCAGGAGCTGACGGAGCCGGCTCAGATACGTAATTGTGCAATGCGTTTTTATGCGGATCTGTACAAGAGTGAGTTGGTGCATGGTGACACTTTTGACAGTGCTTTTTTTAATGGGTTGCCCAAAGTGGCTGAGGACTCTTGTTCTGAGTTGGACGAGGTTCTGACGCTACTGGAACTTGAGCAAGCTCTTATGAGCATGTCAAACGGGAAGAGTCCCGGAATTTGCGGCTTACCCGTTGAGTTCTATAAGGCTTTCTGGTCCACCATGGGACGTGACCTCCTATCAGTGCTCAGCGAAAGTCTGAAAAGTGGTTCACTACCTCTTAGTTGTCGAAGGGCGGTCATAACACTGCTGCCCAAGAAAGGGAATCTGCAGGACATAGGCAACTGGCACCCTGTCTCTCTTCTGTGTACTGAGTATAAAATCCTGTCCAAAGCGCTGGCGATGAGACTGAAAAAAGTGTTGGCACAAGTGGTACATTCTGATCAGTCGTACTGCATACCTGACCGCTCTATCTTTGATAATATTGCCTTAATCAGAGATTTGTTGACAGTGTCTTGAAGTCTGGGGATAAATGCTGGGCTGATTTCCTTAGACCAGCAGAAGGCTTTCGATCGGGTAGAGCACCAATATTTGTGGCATACATTGGAGTCTTTGGGCTTCAGTGTGGGGTTTAGCTCAATGATCAAAACTATGTATCATGACATCGAAAGCATTGTTAAGGTGAATGGCGGCCTCAGTGCTCCTTTTAAAGTTAAAAGGGGGGTAAGGCAGGGGTGTCCAATGTCGGGGATGTTATACTCTATTGCCATAGAGCCACTTCTCCATAACCTGCGCACTAACCTGAAAGGCCTTTCTGTGCCATATTGCAATGACTGTTTTTTTTTGTCTGCTTATGCAGACGATGTCATTGTTTTTGTGAATGATGAGGAGGATTTACAACGGTTAGAAAGTACTGTACAAGAATTCCAGCTGCTGTCCTCTGCAAGGGTGAACTGGGGGAAAAGCGAAGCTCTCTTGCTTGGAGAGTGGAGTGGGAGACGCCCAGTTCTACCAGGGGGCCTGTCTTGGAAAAAGGGGGGTTTGAAGTACCTTGGGATTTTCTTGGGCGATGACACTACTGTTCAAAAGAACTGGGAGGGGGTTTTGGACAAGGTTAAAGGACGTCTGGAAAAATGGAAGTGGTTGCTTCCTCAGTTGTCTTACAGAGGACGCACGCTCATCATTAACAACTTGGTGGCCTCTGCACTTTGGCACAAATTTGCATGTGTTGAACCTTCTGTCAGTCTCATTGAAAACTTACAAAGGGAGATGGTGAACTTTTTCTGGGACAAGCTGCATTGGGTCCCCCAAGCAGTTCTCTTTCTCTCGAAGGAGGATGGGGGACAAGGACTTGTAAACCTGGCCAGCAGGAGAGACGCCTACCAGCTGCAGTTCATCCAGAAGCTGCTGGCCGGACCGAGTGATCTGGCGTGGAGACCCCTAGCCCATAGTATCCTACGTGGAATCGGTGGTATGGGTCTGGACATTGCTCTTTTCCAGATGGACAATAAGAATGGAGGATTACCAGCATTTTACACAAGCCTGTTAAAGGTCTGGGGCCTGTTTACTCATAGGTGGTGTGATGCACAATCCTCCCTGCATTGGCTTCTGGAAGAGCCCATTGTGTTTGGGGCTCGACTGGACGTGTCTGGGGTGGACGTGCCTGGTCTTACAGATATGCTCCGCACCCAAAAAGCCTTTCAACTGCGCCACATTGTCGACATGGCGGGTGGCGATTTAAAGAATTCCCAAGCAGTGGCTTCTTTCCTGGGGATAAAATCCATGCGGTATGTGGGAAGATTTCTTTCCAAGCTTGCTGGTGTTCTCAAGCTTCCAAGTGTCAGTGAATGAGCCACTATAGACTCCATTACCCACAATTCCCTTATCACATTTCAAACCTTATCAACAGTCAGTGACCTCGCAATTGGTCACATCAAAGTCATAAAAAGGGTGACGCATTTTGCCCCTTAAAACAGTGATAACCCCCAAAGTCTTTCTCTCTGGCGGTGGTTTCACACACGTGGACATCATTCAACTAAGAGATACCCTCTCTCTGCAGAACAAAGGACAATGCACGACAGTCGTATTGAACTTTTGGCCGAAGTTAAGAAAATACTTTGACGCGTCTAGTTGCAACCAAGTTATACCGGTAGTATATTACTGCAGCCCAGCAGTGTTCTGAGTAGGATAAGTCGACCGGCTTCCCTTATTCGTTTCTCCAAGTCAACAGAACTTTACATCCTTATAAACCATCGGACCTCCAGCAAGGCCTCCGTGAATTCGCCTGACGAGGCGCAGAAAGGACAGACGGACATCCAGTGAACCTACGTGACGCGTTGTTCCAAGGATTCCGCGAAAACACCATTGAATGCTTAGCAAGAGCGTTCTTCACGTAAGGCTGACATCTGGGCAGAGATTAGTCTTATATGTGTGTTAATATATGTGTGAAAGTATTGTTGTTTTATTTCATTCATGATTTCAATGCTTACTTTGTAATTCACAGTGCATGGTTTGTAAACGTGCTATATCTTGCGTTTGTTTTACTTTCGCTAACTTGTTAGAAACGTGCATGCACGTTCTCTCTCTCTCTCTCTCTAAATCCCTCAATCATCATCTGAACATATACACGTCCACATCGCAAGTTAAGTGTTGTTGAATATCTTGTTTTGAATTAAGGCAGCTTGGATTTAGTCCTTAGGACAAGAATCCCTTTGTTCAGGCATTCTTTACCCTGTACCCCTTCCCCCTACTAGGGTGGTGCCCTTAAGAAACATGAGTTTAGGTCTCGGACCCGCAGCCTTATCTCCTTGATTTAGGGCTAGCGCACTCTTCAATTCACGGTCGCTCACAGCTTTTATCATCTTTACCACATAGCTCCTCTCTCACTCCCCCTCTCTCCACTTAGCGCGTAACCGCGCATACCTGCGCACGCACGCACACACACACACACACACACGGATGAGCAGGCTCTCATGCCCCTCCTCTGAAATCCCAACTCCACTTTGTGCCTTGTTTCATTGTTATACTCAGTTGTTTATGTGATTAGTATTAGCCATTAATTACTGTTCGTTACCTTTAATAAATTGTTTATTTAGACTTAAACAATTGTCTTGTCTGTTGTTGTTCCAATATTCCACTGAAAGCCATTTTCCGCCAACCAAGTACTCCAATTGCCTTCACTTCTCTGGTTGTTCCATGAAGTGTTATAGACTTTGTAGTGATATTGTAGTACGATAGTACCATACTTAGACTGTAGCATAGTGGTACAACTAGAGCTTTCCATTATTTTAGTAATTTTATTATAAAATATTAAATACTAAATGTAATGATTATTACATTTTATGAGACTGATTTAATTAAACTAATGTAACAACCACGGTTTCACCTACGCAAGCATTGAAATCTCACCTGCTCTGCTCGAAACAAGCCACACAAATCCCCTGCTAGACTTTGAAGAGCTAGAATTGTGTGATTTTTTTCTGTTACAGGGAAGGTGTTGTATAGAAACCCAGTTAAGGTGCTAAACAAGAACTCTTTGAAGGGTAGAATGGACACAGTGTGGAGAGAGAGGCTTGGTATTGAAGACGAAACTAAACCAGTGTGGAGAACTATTTACAAGGCTCCACTTAATAAAAGAACGGGCGACCTACAATGGAGGATCTTGCATGGGGCCATTGCAGTAAATGCCCTAACATCCTCAATGAACTCTGCAATATGTGACAGGTGTCCTTTCTGCCTGGAAAGAGAGACAATTTTTCACTGCTTCATGGAATGTTTCAGACTAGGTGCTTTGTTTGGTATGTTAAGTGCAATGTTTTTTTCTTTGGGGACAGTGTTCACCAAGCAGGGCTTCATCCTTGGTTTCACGTACAATAGGATGGAGAGATCCAAATGTCAACTGATAAACTTTACAATTGGGCAAGCTAAGCTTGCAGTGTACATGAGTAGGAAGAACATGGTTAAACAGAAACCAGGGGATGTTATTCATGTTTTCAAGAACTTAATGAAGTCCAGGATTTTGATTGATTTTCATTTTTATAAGTTGATGAGTGCAATTGAGGTGTTTGAGGATCTGTGGTGTTATCTATGGAGGATTATCGGGGCCAAAACTAAATAAATAAATAACTAAATAAATAAATAAATGAATGGTTAAATACTTGGATAAATACATAATTAGATTTATGTATACCTACATTTATTTATTTATACTTACATATATTTATTTATACTTACATATATTTATTTATACTTACATTTTGTCATACATTTTGTCATACATTTTGTCAAACATTTTGTCATACTTACATTTTGTCATACATTTTGTCATACATTTTGTCATACTTATTGTCATACTTATTGTCATACTTATTGTCCACGGTGTAACTTGCTTGCAGCAAAATAAATCCGTCATCCCCCGTCACCAAGTCAGGGGGCGGGTTAAAGCCTCTGATTGGTGTTACACACCAGGCAGGCTCAACCAGTCGATCAGGCTCGAGGGATACTGAATTTTGGCGTTTATGGATGCCAAGCGCCAGATTTAGTTTAATGAAAGTTATTGAGCATTATTTAAATAAATCAAGATACCAGAATGTCCCAGAAGACATACCCTCAGCTGCTGCGTGAGGCTGCATCCTTAATTTAAGAGGCCCTCAACTCGTCTACAACTAGTAGTATTTCTAGTAGTGTTATGAAATGTTGGGTTTAATGTGGCCTACTGGGTGCACTGGCCGTAGTAGTCGTAGCCAGGTCGTAGCGCTGTCGTTACCCCATCACGTCTATCTCTTCCATAGTTTGCATCAGGCTGCTATTAGAATGTTACGCTGTAGCATGGTTCTTATGTCCTCAGTTTTTGAATCACCAGTGATGAAGAAAGTGTTTTGTCCGTCTCTTCATAAACGGATGACTAAGAGTAAGACCACATTTACACATAGCCGGGTAATTACAGAATAGAGAATATTTCTGCCCTTCCGTTCAAAAATAATGTCGTACACACAAGGTCTTTTTCCAAAAAACTTTCTGTTTACATGAACCCGCATATACGCCATCATAACTATGCTAAACCTGTAGGTTTGCATAAGTAGGCTGCTAATCCATTAAATTG
This sequence comes from Sprattus sprattus, assembly GCF_963457725.1. Classification (NCBI taxonomy): domain Eukaryota; kingdom Metazoa; phylum Chordata; class Actinopteri; order Clupeiformes; family Clupeidae; genus Sprattus; species Sprattus sprattus. The sequence continues at coordinate 20,544,495 of NC_137920.1, forward strand.
GCTATGAGTCCTAGATATGTCCTTTACGTTTATTTGGCTACAACAGGTAGACAAGATGGAATGTAAAACTCGTAGTCCACTGGTGGAAGTGCAGGGGATACCATTGTTAAAGCCAATAGTCACACACTGGGGAAGGGTTGAGAGATTCAGTTATAGGGTTGAAAGAATGCAATCCTGCGTTTGCATTAACGTATAAATGAGCACTACGTTAACAGCATCTATGATCAGTAAACAGTAAATATAGGACACTCACATCACGAATGCATTTTAGGCGCATATGTGACGCAAACTCCGTTTGACCCAGTGCACACGCAAAAACTGAGTTTTCCTGAAATCTCCACTTAGGCCGGAGTTTTTAGAAATGATCGTTTCCCGTGATAAAACCTCCGTTTTTTCTCGTAAATGAAAGGCCAAACCGCATGAAAATATATACGTTTTCCCACCGTATAAACGGGGTCTACGTTCAGTTGAGTTCTGGATTTTAATACGTTTATCAATCTGTAGATTGGGAGAGAAACCCAGACCTCTGACAATAAAAAACAACACAACACCAGGCTTAGGTCTCAATCATGTCTCTCTCCGCTCTGAAGGCCGGAGGACCATCTTTTATAGGGCACAATACTGTAAACATAGTGACAGTCAAGCAGTAATGACGTTACAACAGTCTCAGAGAAAGAGTCTCACAGCTCCCCAACAAATGACAACTCTCAGACTAGAGAGTTAATAGTTGGAGCTCTCCTTTTAGTCATGACAAGGGACGTTTACCCATTACTTTCTCCAGATCCCAAACATCTATACCCCTGACACAGACACAGTCTACTCTTATTAATACCTGATACCACTCTGCTGCATTTGTCGCTTGATAGTGCGCTTGGACACTCGAAAAAGGTTCGCAATATCTTGTATTTTCAGGCCAGAGAGTGCGAAGTGTTCAATTGTGCCAGCCGAAGATCAAACAGAGTACGACCACCTCCAGGATGTATGACCATCACTCAGCCTCATCTAATACCATCTCGCTGAGGATCGTGAACACATTTTCATCTATGTCTGTGTCAGTCAGGGCCGATACCGTTGATATAATCTCAGCGAAGCCCTCAATATGATTTTAAAAACAATGTGAATTGCAGTTGCCTCCATCTCCTCAGCTACAGCCAACATTTCGACTACTGTAGCATGCAATATTCCATTTATTTAATCCACACCGGGTGCTGCCATCTTGAATTAGTCAAAAGCAGTCAATTCAAGTTGAACCACCAATCAGAGGCTTTAACCCGCCCCCTGACTTGGTGACGGGGGATGACGGATTTATTTTGCTGCAAGCAAGTTACACCGTGGACAATAAGTATGACAATAAGTATGACAATAAGTATGACAAAATGTATGACAAAATGTATGACAAAATGTAAGTATGACAAAATGTTTGACAAAATGTATGACAAAATGTATGACGAAATGTAAGTATAAATAAATATATGTAAGTATAAATAAATATATGTAAGTATAAATAAATAAATGTAGGTATAAATAAATCTAATTATGTATTTATCCAAGTATTTAACCATTCATTTATTTATTTATTTAGTTATTTATTTATTTAGTTTTGGCCCCGATAATCCTCCATAGTTATCAGGGTGCTCTGTGTTCTGTGTTCAATGATGAGTTATTATTTGCGCTGGTGTTGGAATAATTTAGCCTTGTGTTTAATTTGTGGAATATAATGTACATTGTATGAGAGGGGCCTGATTGGGGTACCCAAATAAAGTTTTTTATAAAATCAAAAAAATCTCTCTCACACACACACACACACACACACACACACACACACACACACACACACACACACACACACACACACACACACACATTTACACAGACACACACACAAACTCACTCGCACACACAGGCACACTCACTGAAACATATATGCACGCACACACACACACACACACACACACACACACACACACACACAAACAAACAAACGTTTGTGCGCACACACACACACACACACACACACACACACACACACACTTCTCTAATCTTGTATGTACATCTGCAAGTACTGTATGTAATTCACATGAAATGGAAAACTGATAACTCACTTTGGTTCAGAATGTGGTGGTCCACTGCTGAAATAGAAGTTGGACTGGGGAACCATTATAGGCCCACGGCTGGGCACTGGAGACACTAGTCTGTGTGTCTGTGATCTGGTTACATAAGGAGACAAAATAATAGATTTAGCTAAGGATTCTTCCTAATAGTTAGTAAGGTTAGTCTGTCTGCATACTCTCTCCATCGCTCGCTCTCTCTCTCTCTTACATTTACACAGACACACAGTCACACACACAAACTCACTCGCACACACAGACACACTCACTGAAACATAAATGCACGCAAACACACACACACACAAACACAAACAAACAAACGTGTGTGCGCACACACACACACACACAAGCACACACACACACACACAAACAATTCACTTGGGATCCGACTGTGGAGGTCCACTGCTGAAATTGACAGGGGGGTGTCCCATAGACCATGGATATCTGTATTCGTAAAACATAAAATAGATTCACGCATCCTCTTAATATTTGCTAAGTTTAGCCTGTCTGCATTCTCTCTCTCTCTCTCTCTCTCTCTCTCTCTCTCTCTCTCTCTCTCTCTCTCTCTCTCTCTCTCTCTCTCTCTCTCTCTCTCTCTCTCTCTCTCTCTCTCTCTCTCTCTCTCTCTCTCTCTCTCTCTCTCTCTCTCTCTCTCTCTCTCTCTCTCTCTCTCTCTCTCTCTCTCTCTCTCTCTCTCTCTCTCTGAGTGGATGTGCGAGTGAGTGTCGGAGCGTCTGCACGTGAGCTTAACAACAAACTTTTCTAACTTTTTGTGTGTCAATTTTATATGTTTATGTTTGTTTGTAACTGCTTTTTGGAAGTATTGCTGCATTTATTTAGCTCTACAGACGCTGTAGATAGTTTTTAGTTTGTTTGGTAAATCGGTTTTCCTCCGTGGAGTCGGCAGCCAGCGCGGCTGGAAGCGTGACTGCTGCGGGAATAATGGCGTTTCAGTGTTTAACGAGACAACATGGGATTAAGGTTAATTGTTCCGCAAGTGTGGAGGAGGTGAGTCTTTCTGTTGGAATGTGGTCGGCCACGACAATGTTAAATCTGCCTCGCGCATGAATAGCGCGATTGTGATATTTGTTGGTACAATAGAGAAGGCTAGGCAGGTAATTGCGTCGGGAATAGTTTTGAAAGAGACACACATAACTGTTCTCCCCCTTAGCTCTCCCTCTAAGAAGGTTATCATTTCTAATGTTCCACCTTTTATTGAGGATGTTATGATCGAGAGTAAGCTGTCGGGTTATGGCAGGCTGGTCCTCATCAATGAGGAAGATTTTCCTTGGGGTGCAAATCATCGCTGTTAAAGCATGTGGTCTCCTTTCGGAGACAGGTGTATATGGTGCTGGATAATGGGGAGGAGATTTGAACTTAACGATGAAGTTAACTGTGGATGGGTTTGATTACACCGTTTATGCTACGACTGATGCAATGCTTAAGTGCTTCCACTGTGGTTGTGTAGGCCACATTGTCCGCGACTGCCCATTGAAAAAGAGAGCGCTGATCATACACCGAAACAAGCCCCCCGCGACTGCCCCCTCACCCACCGAAGGCAGCGTCTCTGCGCAAGGAGCCGCGGAAGACACTCCTGTCGTTAATACAGGTGGTGCGAATGATGTTTTGATTAATGTGGACCTAGTTGCCGAGGAGCCTGGAGCCGGAGCTTCTCCAACTGTTTTAAATGTTAATTCAGTTAACGAGTTGATTATGAAGGAGTTGACTGCGTTGAGTGAGTGTAAGACAGACGGTGTAGTTTTAGAAAGACGCACAGAACTGGTAGAGGTCAGCGCCGAAGCTTCGGGCTCGCTGATCCCAGAGCCTGTTCAAGATGTGGAAATGAGAGTGTGTTTTCAAGCAACCCTTCAAAGAAAAGGGATGGATGACAGTGCAAGCAGATTGTCAAAAGCTCAGAAAGGGGATGAGCTGGCTGAGCACGAAAGTGACAATGAATCTGTCGGCTCTAGTGCGTCTGAATGTTCGCTAGGTGATGGTGGGGTGTTACCGTTGCAGTATAAGGCGGAGGATATAAGTCGGTTTTTGAGCGATACAAAGGGGGAGCGCAATGTGGAGATTGAACACTTTTTTCCTGACCGGCAGCAACTCATTAATGATGTTGTTCGCTTTTTGAGAGATAACGTGTTCTCTGGCCCGGAGGCTGCGCGTTTGCGTAAAGTCCTGACCAAACTGAGAAAAAAAGTTAAGGAGCAGTCTATGTCCTCCTCGTAACCATGATCATGAATACCCTCACAATTGCAACTCTTAATTTAAATGGTGCCAGAGATAAAACTAAGAGGCTGACTTTGATAGATTTCGTTAAGTTGAAACAGATTAATGTCATGCTAGTTCAGGAAACGCACAGTGACAAAGCAATTGAAGTTGATTGGAGGAAGGAATGGAATGGCGAGATTTTTTTTAGTCACAAATCCTCCGTGAGTGGGGGTGTGGCGATTTTGTTTGCCAGAGATTCTCTCCCACTCTCCGTTGATGTGAAAGAGATTGTGGAGGGGAGGCTGTTGTTGATTAAAGCAGTGTTTGAAAGTCAAATCATGTTTTTTTTAAATGTTTATGCTCCAACAAATGGGGCTGAAAGAGTTATGTTTTTTAGTAAAATTGATGAGGTGTTAAATGATATGGAGGCAGAATGTTCTCTGTTCATGGGAGGTGATTTTAACTGCACAGTGGATGACAAAGTGGACAGAAATCACCTCGAGCCTCATGCTCCCTCTCAGAACGCTGTCATTAAGTTGATTAATGCTCATGACCTGTGTGACACATGGAGAGCCCTGCATGAAGGTGTCAGGCAGTACACTTGGTCTCAGAGCAGAGGGAATTATATTTCTTTTGCAAGGTTAGATAGGATTTACACCCAGAAGAGCCACTGTAACACCTTAAGAGGTTGCCGTATTCTGCCAACTGGTTTCTCTGATCACTGTGCGGTGGCTTGTGTGGTGAGTGTTAAAGCCTTTAGGCCTGGAAGTGCTTACTGGTGCTTTAACACGTCACTTTTGCAGGATCAGCACTTTAGGGATACTTTTGTTTTCTTTTGGGAGACTTTCAGGAAGCAAAAGGGCTCTTTTGCCTCCTTACGGGAGTGGTGGGACTATGGCAAGGTCCAGATTAGGATTTTTTGCCAGCACTACACCGCTAATGTCACTAAGACAATTATTGCCTCACTCAGGGTTGTGGAAAATGATATCCTGCGTCTGCAAGGGCTGATAACACCTAATGGAGATGGGGACCACCTAAAACTCCTGCATGAAAGAAAGGGCAGGCTAAAAGAGCTGTTGGATGTTAGAGCACAAGGGGCTTTGGTTCGCTCTCGTTTTTGCAGCATCACACTGATGGATGCTCCGTCTAAGTTTTTCTTTGGTTTGGAGAGGCAGAATGGTCAGAGCAGGTTAATGCACTCCTTGAGGTCTGAATCAGGCCACGAGTTGACTGATCCTGCGCAGATACGCAGCTATGCAAGGTCTTTTTATTCTAAGTTGTATGAAAATGAATTGGAGTCTAATGATCTGTCGTCTAGCCCCTTCTTTAAGGACCTGCCAAGGGTGCCTGATGAATGTCATGCTGGAACAGATAAGTTGCTAACACTTCATGAACTTGAGCAGGCTGTTATGAGCCTGCGTTGTGGCTCTGCCCCGGGGTTTGATGGCGTTTCGATTGGGTTCTACCAGGCGCTCTGGCCTTGTGTTGGGGAGGACCTCCTTGAAGTGCTCCGTGAGAGCTTGAGGGAAGGGTGTCTTCCCTTAAGTTGTCGCAGGGCTGTGATAACACTTTTGCCCAAGAAGGGAAACCTGCAGGAAATTGGCAACTGGCGCCCTGTCTCCCTGTTGTGCTCGGACTTGAAGATCTTATCCAAAGCTCTGGCTATGAGGTTAAAAGAGGTAATTGGTCGAGTAGTGCACACAGATCAGTCTTATTGTATACCAGACCGATCCATTTTTGACAACATAGCTGTAGTCAGAGACCTGATGACTGTGTCAAGTAATGCAGGCATTAATATGGGGCTGATCTCTCTTGATCAACAAAAAGCGTTTGACCGTGTTGAACATGATTATTTGTGGGCAACTTTTGAGGCTTTTGGGTTCAGCGTCACTTTCACAGCAATGGTCAAGGCCATCTATTGCAACATTGAGAGCCTGCTGAAAATAAATGGAGGCCTGAGTGCCCCATTCAAGGTCAAAAGAGGGGTAAGGCAGGGGTGTCCACTGTCGGGTATGCTTTACTCTATTGCAATTGAGCCCCTGTTACACAAACTCCGTTCTGATTTGAGGGGTGTTTCTTTGCCATTTTGTGATGAACGTTTTTTTTTGTCTGCTTATGCTGATGATGTAACTGTTTTTGTGAATGACAGAGAGGACTTGAATGTGTTACACAGTATTGTTGGGGAATTCAATGTGCTCTCTTCTGCCAAAGTAAACTGGGGGAAGTCTGAAGCTATTTGGGTTGGGGAGTGGGGGAAAAGGTGCTTTGGTTTGTCGGGTGGGTTGGTGTGGAAAAAGGAAGGGTTTAAATATCTTGGTGTTTATTTGGGGGATGTTTTGTTTGTTCAAAAGAACTGGGAGGGGGTGTTGGAAAAGGTAAAGTGTCGGTTGGGGAAATGGAAGTGGTTGCTCCCTCAACTATCCTACAGGGGGCGCACACTTGTAATCAATAACCTGGTGGCATCATCCTTGTGGCACAAGTTTGCTTGTTTGGACCCCCCTGCTGGTCTACTTGAGAGTATCCAGAAAGAAGTGGTGAACTTCTTCTGGGACAAGCTACACTGGGTCCCTCAAGCTGTCCTCTTCCTATCGAAGGATGATGGGGGACAAGGACTCGTGAATCTTGCCTGCAGGAGGGACACTTTTCGGCTGCAGTTCATTCAGAGACTGCTCACTGCTCCAGGGACTCTGGCCTGGAAACCGTTGGCTTTTGGCATTCTGCACGGAGTCAGCAACCTGTGCCTAGACACTGCTCTTTTCCAGATGGACATAAAACAACTGGCGCTTGATGGACTGAGTCCTTTCTACAGGAGCCTTTTTAAGGTTTGGGGGTTTTTCAAGCATGAGTGGGCAGTAGGACTATCATCTGTGCACTGGCTAATGGAGGAGCCTATTGTTATGGGGTCACGTTTCGACATATCTTTTGATTTTCCTGGTTTTAAAACTCTGCTCTGCAAAAAAAGAGTCCTGCAACTGAGACATGTTGTTCGCATAGCAGGTTGTGATTTACAGAATGTGCAGGCGGCAGCCTCTTTTTTAGGTATAAGGTCTCAGAGGGTGGTGAAGCTTTTTTTGGACAAACTAAGTGGTGTGTTAAGTTCTCAGGAGAAAAGTCTCCTGCAGGATGATACTGAAGGGTCTGAATGTGATGTTTTTCCTTTTATGCGACTGTTTCCTGATGTACTAGAATGTGGTCATACTAGCCCTCTGCTAGCACTTGGGGAAGGTGATGAGATGCTTTTGGACATAGTCACGGGGAAGGTTATGTATAAGAACCTGGTGAAAGTGGCTAATAGGGCTAACCTGAAGGGTAGAATGGACAATGTGTGGAGGGACAAGTTGGGGATTACTGATGAAATCAAGCCGGTGTGGAGAGTTCTTTATAAGTCTCCAATGACAAAAAGGACGGGGGACCTTCAGTGGAGGATCTTGCATGGGGCCATTGCGGTGAATGCCATAGTGTCTGTGATGAACTCGGCATTACCGGATACATGCCCTTTCTGTACTGAAAGAGAGACAATTTATCACTGTTTCCTGGAGTGCAACAGGCTTCGCTCCCTGTTTAGCTTGCTATGCCGTTTGCTCTCTTCTTTTGGAGTGGTGTTTACTAAACAAGGTTTTATTCTTGGTTTTTTTATAACCAGAGGCACAGAACAAAGTGTGAACTTATCAATTTTATCATTGGCCAGGCCAAGCTTGCGATTTATTTGAGCCGGAAAAAAAAGATTCAGCAGAACGGGGGGGATGAGGTGACTGTTGTGTTTAGGAACTTGGTTAAGTCCAGAATTACTGTTGATTTTCATTTTTACAAGCTGACAAGGGCAGTTGAGTCCTTTATGGATAGATGGTGCGTGGAGGGGGGTCTTTGTTCAGTAACGAATGAGGTTCTTTCTTTTGCTCCTTGCTTGAATGTCTGATGTATTTTCTTAGGTGGTTTGATTAGTGTTGTTTCTCAACTGGTTATCTCTGGGGTTATCCCCTCTTTTCTCTAGGTTTTTTTCTGCGCATTGTTTTTATGTATTGGGTTGTATTTATGTTTCTCTAATAAATGTTTTTGTAAAAATTCAAATTCTCTCTCTCTCTCTCTCTCTCTCTCTCTCTCTCTCTCTCTCTCTCTCTCTCTCTCTCTCTCTCTCTCTCTCTCTCTCTCTCTCTCTCTCTCTCTCTCTCTCTCTCTCTCTCTCTCTCTCTCTCTCTCTCTCTCTCTCTCTCTCTCTCTCTCTCTCTCTCATACATGCACGCACACACACACACACACACACAAACACTACATTACATTACAGAAGTGTGTGTGTGTGTGTGTGTGTGTGTGTGCGCGCGCGCACACACACACACACACACACACACACACACACACACACACACACACACACACACACACACACACACACACACACACACACACACACACACACACTTCTGTAATTCACACGAAATGGAAAACTGATAACTGTTACGCCCTCCTACTGTCCCTAGGGGTCGTGGTTCTTTGTGTTGCTCGTTGCCTGTGTTTTGTTCCCCGTTATTGCATGCAGGTGCGGCTGGTGATTGCGGGCGGAGCCAGATGCATTTTAAGCCGGAGTGGCAGTCCGGAAGGGTCTCTCCCTGCTGCGTGCCGTCACGTTCTTCGGGCCTTCGTTTATTGTTGTGACCTCCAGTTGTTAAAGAATTCTCTTTGTTTGTTATCCGCGCTTACAATAAAACCCTAGACACGAGCCCCGCTTGACTGTTCGTCATTGCGTTACTTATCAGAGTGCTTGGTTCGTAACAGTTGGGATCTGTGGATTGTGTGTATTGTGGTAGGTGAGTAGGCCATTTAGTGTTTGCGACGGTAGGTGAGTACCAAGAGCTTGTGACTTGACTGGGGGTGTAGCGTTGCACCGCAATGAGCTGCCGCCGGGCGGAACGATCCGTCACTTTATTATTTTAGTTTGTTGTTTTCTGGTGGTCATCCTTATTCGGTGCGTTATCAGAGGTTTGCAGTAGGCTGTACCACTGGCTTGCTGCATCCTCTCAAGCTAAACGGACAAAGTATACCGGGTAGGGAACCCACTGAAGATCAGTGAGAGGGATCAGTTTTGTTTTTTTGTTTTTGTTAGGGGTTGCGGTGCAGCACGGACCGTCCAGTCACTCACCAGGTACTTAAAGGTCGCTTTAGTGTTGTTGGTGCATTGCATGTTCGCGGTGCTACAGGTGGGGTTGGAAAGGGTTAGACGATTTGTAAGCTGCTATAGTGTTTCGGGTTATTGCCCATTTTGTGCGTCTAACCTAACCTGCACCTGTTAAGTGTAACGTGTCTTGGCACGGTAGAGAGAGCCAGTGGTCATTTCTGGAGGATTTGGTGGCCACTTCGAGTCCAGTGTCGCCCTGTTGCAGCCACCCGACACTGAGACTTCTGTGTGTTTGTTTGTTTATTGGTTGGGTTGTGTCATCATGGCACAAGCACAACACTTTGAGGAGGGGTGTGGACTCTGTCCTCTCCGGTTGAGTACGATTCGTCCGACTCTTGTACCATATCTGATTCTTTCTGGTTACTCTTGACGATTCAGGGAGAGCGCCTGAGGCCGCTGCCCGTAGGAATCTTGCAGGGGCTTGTAATACATTGAATGAAGGCAGATACGGGTTGGGGAATATGGCTCATACAAACTCTGATGCCTTATCAAGGGTACCTTAGTCGTAATTTACCTGCCTACGGTTAGAAATAATCGTATGTCACGGTTCTCTGTTTGTTTTCGTCATGGATGTGTTTGAGTGCGCCTGGGAGTGTTTGTGTGTTTGACTGTTTTGTTGCCGATTTTTGGTGAGCCTGTGTGCGTGCTTTCGTTATGAGTGAGTATGAAAGTTGAACTTTTTGTGTGTGAGTTACCATTATTACAGCATGGCTGTATAACCTTTGTGTATTGTAATTGTGCTGCTGCACACATCCTGTCCGTGGGTGTGATGCCTTGCACGAGATAATTATAATGTGTTTAGTGTTTAGTGAATTATGGAGACTGGAGTCACCATCTTTGCAGGGAGGTGTTACGCCCTCCTACTGTCCCTAGGGGTCGTGGTTCTTTGTGTTGCTCGTTGCCTGTGTTTTGTTCCCTGTTATTGCATGCAGGTGCGGCTGGTGATTGCGGGCGGAGCCAGATGCATCTTAAGCCGGAGTGGCAGTCCGGAAGGGTCTCTCCCTGCTGCGTGCCGTCACGCTCTTCGGGCCTATGCTTAGTGTTACCTATATTTTGCGAATGAATCCTCCTTTGTTGTAAATCCGCGCTAAAATAAAACCCTAGACACGAGCCCCGCTTGACTGTTCGTCATTGTGTTACTTACCAGAGTGCCTGGTTCGTAACAATAACACACTTTGGTTTAGGATGTGGTGGTCCACTGCTGAAATAGAAGTTGGACTGGGGAACCATAGGCCCACAGCTGGGCACTTCCTAATTGTTAGTAAGGTTGGTCTGTCTTGTGATGTAAAAGCATTTATATTTTATTTTCACATAATTGTATGCTTTATTTTGTCATGTGATCTATGTGTGTTAGTTTAGACACTGTTTAATTAAAACTTTTAATTTGATAGATTGATGGGAGTTCATGCATGGGGTTGATAGGTGGTGAGGTGATGGTCTGAGTCTATGCGTGTCAGTTGGTCTGATATAATTATGGAAGCGGCATTCTTTTGAGACACACGGAGCCTGCTGCGTTCTTTTACACAACGGTCTGAAAGACGGATTCAGTTTGCCACGTGGAATAGAACGTGCTTTTTCTTTGAATGGACATATCCACAGCCGCTGCAAACATGCTAACATGCTAACATGCTAGAAATGGACAATGGACAATGGTATATTTTGTGGTCTATATTATGTTATAGACGTATGAAAAATTGTCGAAATATTTTGTACTGTTATAGGGTGAGGGTTCCTCCTGTGTTATCAGTGCTCTAAAGAGGCCCGAGGTGCTTCACTGGTATCAACTCCTTCACGTTATTGCATATTTTATATTGTATATTTGAGTGCTCAGCTAAAGATAAGTGATTTACTTCATCACACGAGGCAATGAGAAAAAACTCAAATTTGGTTTAATTATCAAACTTATTTGTGGCCCATACTGCACAAGATATTAAACACCACTGATGCCTGGGCCAACCAAATGTGATGTCAGATGTCAATGACACTGTGAAGTTGTGTACAAAGTTCATAATACCCAAACTATTACTTTCACCCTCTTTATGTCTCTGTTCCTACACAATGTGCATTGAAATAAGCAGTGAAACAGGTTAAAAACAGACAATAGAACTAGATTCTACATCAAGTATTAATTAGGTATTTGTTAGTTTCCTGACATATGTTACTTTCTGATGGCATGTCATGCATCAGGTTGTTTCAGAAATGTAACCTAGTCTTGTAGCGTACAGCTAATTCAGTACTTTACTTCTTCATTGAATAGTTACATAAGAAAGCATTACATTAAATGTTGTCTAAAATGTATTATAACCTTAATTAATGTATTATTTACATACATGCCATGCTATTCATCAAATAAATAAAACAGAATTCTCACCTTATAAATGGCATTGGAGACTTTCCGGTGCTTTCTTCTTCCGACAAATTGAAGACTTCTATTTTAAGGGCATCCATACTCCCCTCTGGAAGTTTTCTTTCAGTAGGAGTGGTAACGTCCCTATCTTCCCTGAAAATGACACTTTGCATCATGAAGTAGTGTACACAGTTCATATTACACAAACTATTACTTTCACCCTCTCTATGTCTCTGTTCCTACCCAATGGCCATTGATACCAGCTGTGAAAGCATAAAAAACATGCATTTTAGTTATACACAGGGGACTTTCAACAGCGGACAATCCTCTCACTGTCACTGGCAAGAGCTCACACCCAGCAACCTAGCCTTACCAACAACTGCCCAACCATAGATCCTTTGCTGCAGGATACAACTACAACACAAAAATGGCTGGTGACAGCCGCAACAGCCGTATGTTGTACCTGGGATCCATAAACATGCTCTGTCTGTAGCCCACAAGTGCTTAACAGAACAACAACATGACAGCCTGTGACGGACCGAGCCTCTGGTTACCGTCTATCCATGGGTATGGCCAAATGCTCAGAGTCAGAGTAAGGATTTCTCAGTTATATTTGGTTTATTGATTTTCCAAAAGATCAACAAACCATCAGTCAGTCACAAAAAGGTAGATTATGAAAGCCAACCAACCGGCATTCACACAATAAAGAAAAAATAATCCAAATTCAAAGTCTCAAGACAAAATTCTGCTAAGCCTCTAAATGAATATAGGACAACCATCAGCAGTCTCACAGATGCACATACCTCACCAAGACTTAACTCAAAACAGAACAAATCAACATGTATAGAAAGGTGGTCAGCACCATATAAAAAATAGGGGTATACACAATAATCAACTAGTGTTGAGTTCACGATATGAACCCTGAAACTCCAACACAGTATTGACCATGTACTAAATACAGTATATAATTAGAATAATAATCTTATCTTATCATCCTAATCCTTGATCTGTAAAACAATTCACTGAAGTGGTTTGGCCAAACCATTTCTCTTGTCCCGACAGCAATAATAGGGAATCACCACTCTGATTACGATAGGAACCATATACAGTGCCTTGCATAAGTATTCACCCCCTTGGATGTTTTACCCTTTTATCGCTTTTATAAATCAGTCATGGTCAATATAAGATGGCTTTTTGGACAAAAAAATCACAAAAAAGCTCTCTTTCATGTCAAAGTGAAAACAGATTTCTACACAGTTATGTCAATTAAATAAAAATATGTAATGAAAATATGTAATGATTGCATAAGTATTCACCCCCTTTAAATTGTAGTATAATGACAGCTGTGTCTGGAAGGTCCATTCACTGGTCAGTATTCAGTAATATCAGTTTCGGTTTACTCAAATAAGTGTTAGAAACCATGATTGGTGTCCTAACCTCCTTTCCATTATGTATATCCGTGTGTGTGTGTGTGTATGTCTGTATCAGAGGGAGGGAGAGTTGCGTATGTATATCTGTGTGTGTGCGCGATTGTATGCAAGTGCAATGTGTGTGCGTTAGCGGACGTGGGTCCGGGTAGAACAGAGCCCAACCATAAAACCTGGGCAGTCGGATACAACAACAACAACAAAGCTGCTTTCATGAGCATTTCACAAGCAGGCACCTTCCCTCATCAGTGTTTAATTGAATAAGGCCCACGACACCTTCAGAAGGCTCAACAATGGTGTCTGGCAGTGTATTATTAACATTATTAATTTATTATTAACTTTATTAATTTACTATTAACGTACCATGCTATTCAATAAAACAATTTACGTAATTCTAACCTTGTATGTGACCTTTTTCTTGACTTTTTCTTCCTTCTTTTAGGGACACCGCCTTCTTTGGCACACTCTTCAGGAAGCCTTCTTTCGGAGGTGGTGTCAATGTCTCCATCTTTCATGGGGACACTCATTTTACAGGCTGTAGCTCACCAAACCTGGAGACATTTAATTAGTACATATACAGTGGTTATAAATAAAATAATCACAAATATGTGTCTTTATCCGGCTTGCAAAGACGCAGAATTAAAACTTCTTCATTAACATCTTTAGGGTCAATTACAGACCATAATATATAATGTGTGGAAGGTTGCACTTACATTCAAGTTATACATATGTATTAGACACTAAGGGCCCTATCTTGCCGATCAGAAACGCAAGTAGGACGGCGCCAAGCGCAAGTAGCTGTGTGGGCGGCTCTATGGCGCAGTTGCGATTTTAACGGCGGAAAAAACACACTTGCGTCCAGCGCAAGTGTCAAAAGGGTTGGTCCAAAGGAGGTTACTCAGCCATAGGTGTGGTTTGGGCGTAATATGCAATAAACCAATCTGAGCGTCATCTCACATTCCCTTTAAGAGCGAGGAGCGCATAGTCCATAGCGGCTTGTTATTTTGATGGCGGAATTACCTGGTGGAAGACCGGAAAAGTTCACAGCCGAGGAGACCGACGTGAGATTTACACCAATTTTTTGGCAAGCCATATTTAATTACAAGGAAAATAAAGTATTTACCACTTGAGGAAATCATTGTGATAGCCATATCCAAGATATTTTAAAAATAGGCATACATCTAGCGTAGCCTACACATTGACCCAAATGATTCAGGTTAATTGATGCTGCGTGACATTTGATTTATTGTATGGCTTTGTAAAAAGCCGGGAGATAGATAGATATATATGGGGATGCGAGAAACCCTCCAAAAGTAAGCAAAGTCAAGCAAGCATGTCAAGATATTGCCGTGATTGTTTCTGCAACGGGGCACCCGAAAACGTTGCCGAAAACGCTATAATGACGTCCGGAGACGTGGGACATCCAAGCTGGAAGGTAACACACGTTCTCGTGGCTTCACGGGAGGTGGATCTGCCTCGACCCAGGATCTGACGGCAGCAGAGGACATCGCCACGTCTACCCTCACGCCTGAGAGCGTGCAGGGATTTGGGGGCATGGAAATCGGGACCCAAGCCAGTGCACCAGCTGACCAAACCCAAGGTACATAAATAAAGTCCACATACACAGAGATGAGTTTACAAGATTTATAATAATACTGGCATTAAATAAATGCAACAAAGCCATACAATAAATCAAATGTCACGCAGCTTCAATTAACCTGAATCATTTGGGTCAATTGTGTACGCTAGATGTATGCCTAGTTTTAAAATGTCTTGGATACGGATATCACAATGATTTCCTCATATGGTAAATACTTTATTTTCCTTGTAATTAAATATGGCTTGCCAAACAATTGGTGTAAATCTCTCGTGAAGACGACAGAAGTAAAGTGTAGCCTATAGGTCCTATACTGTGCGGGCAAGCACATGCGCCCTTAAAATAGCGTTCTGAATACGCGTTACAGACTTTAGCCATTGCGCCTCTGACATTAGACCAGCTTTTTTGTGGGCAATGGCGCACGGCGCACGGCGTTGTTTCGAAACTGCAAAATACCACTTGCGCCAGAGAAACGCCTTCTCTGTTCCGCCCCCGCCCATGTCGACGCAAGTTCATTTCGAAGCGCGCCTCTGGAGGGAAAATCGCGCGGTGCAAGATAGGAATGATACATGCGTCGGTGACAATGTCAATTGCGCTGGGTGCAAGATAGGGCCCTAAGAGTAAGACTTACTAAGCGACACACATTTCAATTGAATGTTGAGCAACACTTCCAATGAGATTATTTTAATGCTGTAGAGGCCAAAGTGTTAAGCATTGTATTGTAAATAAGAATTCATGTTACAAAAGATATAATTTTGATTATTAAAGTTAATTTGATGGTTAAAGTACTAAATAGGATAAAAACATGCTAGAATGAAGGTGATTTGGTTAATATGTGGGAAATAGCGTACTGCCTCTTTAAGAGCAAGCCAACTCTGGCTTAATTATGTTTACTTTCTGTTTTGAGATTCAGATCTTGATACCGGTGGAAGCAAACGGTTTTCTTACCTGCAACTGTCAACTGATAACTTTTAGGAATCTTTTATTTCATTTGCGAAGTGTTTTAAGTCAGTTTTGTATCAAAGAATAAAAGCGGAGATTTATATTTGTATTCAAGTAGTGTAAGCCATTGCATTTTATTCAAGATCTTTAAACCTCTACATTAGTAAGAAAACCAGCTTGACATAGGACAACAAGCCTTTGGAGAGGTTTACGAAACTGGAACACGACGTTCAACGAGGGACTGACTTTCTCAAATGATCAGGCGCTGTGCTCGTGGCTGGTGAGTGGAGTGAATTGCTAACGGTCTCAACGAGTTGGTCGTTGCTGCTACGTGACTGTCGCAAGTGGAACCTGTGAAAAACGGACAGATTATCAAAGCAATCATGTCGGAGACAGGAACAGAAGCCACGGTAAGCCAAACTGAGGAAAAGAGAGTGGTTAAACCAACTGTTAAAGCATTGGAATATAATCTGCAAACGAAAATAAGATCCAGAAGAGCCATACTAGGACAACTTACTGAGAAAATGAACGAATTGCATACTTTAATGGATGATGATGCAAATGTGGAAATTATAGAAAAGGAATTGTTGACCAAGTATGAAACACTGATGAAGGAATTCAGTAACATAAATGCGGATGTTAAAGACATATTCTGCCAGCTTGACTGCGTAGAGAATATGAACACAGATCAAAGGAATTGGTTTGAGCCAAGAAGTAATGAGCATAGAGAATGTGTGAGAGAAGTGAATGTATGGATACAGGATGCAACTCTACGCAGAGAAGAGGCTAACAAGGTTAATGATCAGATACATCCTGAAGATAGTGTGTCAGTCACATCCAAGAAGTCCAGAAAATCTAAGTCTGTTTCTGATACTTCTGCAACGTCGTCAGCTCGTGCTGAGCGCTTAAAGGTTGAATTGGAGAGAGCTGCTCTGTTAGCCAAGTCAGCTACATTGAAAAAAAGACAGACTTTAGAGGAGCACGAACTAAAGATCAAGGTTGAAAAAGAACAGTTAGATCTGGAAGCAGGGCTCGCTGCAACTGATGCACGATTAGCGGTGTTAAGAAAATATGAACGTTCAGATGTGTCAAGTAGAACCAAAGGCAGTAGGGTGGATGTATTGATGTCTGCACCAAGGAAACTTGATGTCAGCCCTAGTAAGAGACGTGTAGCTAGCGGTGGAATTCGGCATAGCCATACTAGTGGAAGAAGCACAGATGAGATACAAGCTCCTGTCACTTCAGTGGACAATTCTGTAAAAACAGATAACCTGGTTACCGTCATGCAACGCCAAAACGACATCACTGAAAGCCTGCTAAAGCAACAAAGACTATCTACATTGCCATCACCGAACATTCCAGTTTTCAAGGGAGATCCATTCGAATATCGTCTCTTCATTAGAGCCTTTGAGCACCGCATAGAAAGCAAGATTGAAAACAGCAAAGATCTGCTTTACTATCTAGAACAGCACACAAATGGGCAGCCTAATGACTTAGTGCGCAGCTGTTTTCACATGGACTCAGATCAGGGCTACCCTGAAGCCAAGAGACTGCTAAAGGAACGCTTTGGTGATAAATATAAGATATCCATGGCATACCTTGACAAGGCTTTAAACTGGCCTACCATTAAAGCAGATGAGACTAAGGCGCTTGAAGCATACGCGCTCTTTTTAACAAACTGCAATAATGCAATGTCAGATCTAGAGTACCTAGAAGAGATGGAAAATGCTGCTAACATGCGCACAATCATCTCAAAGCTCCCATACAGGCTGAGAGAGAGATTCAGGAGTGTCGCCATAGATATTCAGAAAAAGCAAGATCGGCGGACAAAGTTCAAAGACGTGGTGTCATTTGTCAGCAGACAGGCTGAAATGGCAGCACACCCTGTGTTTGGTGAAATCTCAGGACAAACAAAGCGGCAGACTGAAAGGCCAAGTGGAAAGAAAAATGTCACAACATTAGCCACTGAAGTCAAAGAACAGAAAGCTGAGAAAGATGCTGCTGGTGCCGGAACCAAGAAAGCTTGGGAGAAGGGAACAAACATGAAAGCCTTCATGAAACATTGTATCTTCTGTCAGGGAGATCACACCATGGAACAGTGCAAGAAACTCCAAAGAAAGATGCACAAAGAAAAGCTTGAATTCATTAGGAGCAAAGGACTTTGCTTCAGTTGTCTTATAGGAGGACACATGAGTAATGCCTGTAAAGAAAAGAAGAGTTGTCAGATATGTTCAGCGACACACCCTACGCTCTTACACATAAATCAGAAGTTTAAAGACTTACCAAAGGAAGAGGCTTCACAGGAGGAGCCAAAAGAGGAGTCTCCAAAGGAAGAACAAACCGTTGTCAGTGGATTTGTGGATGCAGGGCAGGCATGCTCTCAGACTGGGGCCGGGGGTACAGGTAGTGTCCTCGCCATCGTTCCTGTGAGAGTAAAGGCAAAGACAGGCAACAAGGTGCTGACTTGTTATGCATTCATGGATCCAGGGAGTAACGCCTCCTTCTGCACCAACAAGCTGGCGAACGACCTTCACCTGCAAGGAAAAAATGTGAACATTCTACTCACTACTATGGGAGACCAAAGGACAGTCTCATGCCAAGCTGTACCAGACCTGGAAGTGAGTAACCTGGAAGGTGATGACTTTATCGAGCTCACAGGTGTTTTCACACAGAAGGTTATCCCCGCAAGTAAAGAGAACATTCCAACCCAAGAAGATGTGGATAGGTGGCCACATCTACGAGGTGTACGAATCCCATCGATCAACGCGGATATCGGTCTTCTGATTGGAACTGATGTGGCCAAGGCTTTGGAGCCAGAAGAGGTAATCCGCAGCGTCAAGGACGGGCCGTATGCAGTACGCACAGCTTTGGGATGGACAGTAAACGGACCGCTGCGTGAGAACATCAGGAGCTGGACAAAGAATGGATACCCACAGATCCAGATGAATCGGATCTCAGTGGCTCGACTTGAAGACTTGTGGACTCAGCAATTCAAGTACGATTTTCCTGAGAATGCTCAAGGAGAGCAGTTCGAAATGTCTAAGGAAGACCAACTGTTTATGGACAGAGTCTCCAAATCGGCAAAGCTGGTCAACGGCCATTACTCTATTGGTCTGCCATTGAAGGACAAAGATGTAAAAATGCCCAATAACAGAGCAATGACAGAGCAACGAGCGCTCAACATGAAAAAGAAGCTTCAGAGAAATCAGACGTTCAAGGAGGACTATGTTCGCTTCATGAATGAGGTGATAAACAAGGGCTACGCTGTTAAAGTCCCAGATGAAGAACTAAAACGGAGTGATGGAAAGGTGTGGTTTATTCCGCATCACGGTGTCTACCACCCTAAGAAGCATAAAATACGAGTGGTATTCGACTGTGGCGCTTCATATCAAGGAACCACACTCAATGAACAGTTACTGCAAGGGCCTGACATGACAAGCAGTCTGATTGGTGTCTTGACTAGATTCCGTCAAGAGCGAGTCGCAGTCATGGCGGATGTGGAATCGCACCAGAAGATGCTGACCTCCTCAGGTTTTTGTGGTGGCCGGACGGCGACACCTCAAAAGAGCTGCAAGAGTACAGAATGGAGGTACACTTGTTCGGAGCCACCTCCTCACCAAGCTGCGCGAGTTATGCGTTGAGAAGGTGCGCCGAGGACAACAAGAACATGTTTGATGTATCAGTATTGAATACAGTCTTAAATAACTTTTATGTCGATGATTGTTTGAGGTCAGTTGCCACTGAACAAGAAGCAGTCAAACTACTCCAAGACTTGAAGGCCATCTGTCAAACAGGAGGCTTTAGACTGACAAAGTGGACGACGAACAATCGAAATGTGTTGTTAAACATTCCACTTGAGGACCGGGCAACAGAAGTCAAAGATCTCGATCTTGACCAGGATTCACTCGCCATCAAGAGAGCTTTAGGAGTGCAGTGGTGTATCCGGTCAGATCAGTTCAAGTTCCATGTGCACATAGAGCAGAAGCCTCTCACTAGAAGAGGAATCCTGTCTACGATGAGTTCAGTCTATGACCCACTGGGAATGTTGTCACCAGTCATACTGCCTGCTAGAAACATCCTGCAAGAATTGTGTAGACTAAGAACAGGCTGGGATGACACTGTGCCAGAACATCTCGCACAACAATGGACAGAGTGGACTGCAGAACTTCAACAGCTCACTGACTTTGAAGTGGATCGGTGCTTTAAGCCACCTGAGTTTGGGAAAACAGTGCAAGCTTGGCTGCATCACTTTTGTGATGCGTGCGAACAAGGCTACGGTACTGTTACTTACTTAGTTCAGAAGAACAGCAGCAACCAAATACACTGCTCATTCGTCTTGGGAAAGGCAAGGGTTGCCCCTCTCAAATCACCAACTATCCCACGGATGGAGCTGACAGCGGCTGCCTTGGCTGTGAAGGTAGATGTCATGCTGAGGAAAGAACTACAGTTGCCACTGTCAGATTCCAGGTTTTGGACAGACAGTACTGCCGTACTCAAGTACTTAGCAAATGAGAACATCAGATTCAAGACATTTGTGGCGAACAGGATTGCCATAATCTTACAAGCATCGAAAGTGCAGCAATGGAGTTACGTCAACACTCAGTTGAATCCTGCTGATTGCGCCTCCAGGGGACAAAAGGTGAGTGTCTTCATGAAGAACAGAGTTTGGATTTCAGGGCCTATCTTCCTCAGTAAACCTGAAAGAGAATGGCCAGACAAGCACGAACACCTAGAAGAGCTCACAGCTGAAGATCCTGAGGTCAAGAAAGGCATACTTGTCAATGCTACAACAGCAGAAGAAAGCACTGATGCAATGCAACAACTAATTCAAAACTATTCTTCATGGACTCGTCTCAAGAAGGCTGTGGCGTGGCTCACACGACTCAAAGGAACCCTTGTAAACCTGTCAAGGAAGAGAAAGGAGATGAATGGATTGTACAGTGATCAACAACAGGTGAACATGGAGATGTTGAGCTACAAAAAGAGTCTCAAACAGACTTACCTGACCGTGGACGACATGCGACAAGCTGAGACGGATATCATCAGCCATTGTCAGCAAAGTAGGTTCCAGGAAGAGATATCTGCTCTTCGGAGAAAGGACTTGATAAAGAAAAGTAGTCGAATCTTCAGACTGAATCCACAACTTGAAGACGGAATCCTTCGTGTTGGAGGGAGGCTCAGTTGAGCATCCATGCCAGCCGAAGCCAAGCACCCGATGATCCTCCCTAAGAACCATCGTGTGGCTGATTTGATTCTCCAGGATTCACATGAGCGGCTGGGACACAGTGGACGTAATCATGTCTTGTCTCATGTACGTCAAAAATACTGGATTATCGATGCTCCCTCATCAATCAGAAGAATGCTGTCTCGGTGTACTATCTGTCGAAGACAACATGGTGCATCGGGCACACAAATGATGGCGGACTTACCAAGAAACAGAGTTGTATCAGACGAACCACCCTTCACCAGAACTGGAGTGGATCTATTTGGGCCATTCAGCATTAAACGCGGAAGATCATCTGTAAAAAGATATGGGGTGATATTTACCTGCCTTGCATGTCGTGCGGCCCACATAGAAATGGCAACATCATTGGAAACGGACTCATTTATTCAAGCTCTGCGTCGCTTCATTGCAAGAAGAGGTCAAGTGAAAGAGATGAGGTCTGACAATGGGACCAACTTTGTTGGAGCTAATCATGAGCTCAAAAAGTTAATAAAGGAGTGGAATACTTCACAAATTGAGAACAGCTTGCTCCAACGTGACATCAAATGGTTATTCAATCCACCATCCGGATCCCACCATGGAGGGGTGTGGGAGAGAATCATCCGCTCCATCAGGAAAATCATGGGTGCTACACTGAGAGAACAAAGCTTGGATGAGGAAGGTCTTCAGACGTTCTTCTGTGAATGTGAAGCCATTCTGAACAGCAGGCCTATTACCATGCCTTCCAACGACATGAATGATCTGGAAGCTCTTACCCCACAGCACTTACTCCTGCTTAAGACTAACCCCAACTTACCACCAGGACTCTTCCATAAGGAGGATACCTATGCGCGTAAAAGATGGAGGCAAGTTCAGTATATGAGTGATCTATTCTGGAAGCGCTGGACCAAGGAATATCTGCCTCAACTTCAGAAGAGACAGAAATGGAACCATCCATCACGGAACTTCATCCCGGGAGATGTAGTTTTGATTGTCGATGAATCGGCCCCCAGGGGATCATGGCTGATGGGAAGAATCGTCAAGACTATGGAGGATGAGCAGGGAGTGGTCCGCAAGGTTCGAGTCAAGACAAAGACGAATGAACTTGAGAGGCCAATAACTAAACTCTGCTTACTTCAGGAAGCAGTATGAGAAGGACTGTTACTGAGTTTACTTAAAAGAAAGAAAGTTGTAATTGTTTCTATGATAGAAAGCAATTAGGGGCCGGGTATGTAGAGGCCAAAGTGTTAAGCATTGTATTGTAAATAAGAATTCATGTTACAAAAGATATAATTTTGATTATTAAAGTTAATTTGATGGTTAAAGTACTAAATAGGATAAAAACATGCTAGAATGAAGGGGATTTGGTTAATATGTGGGAAATAGCGTACTGCCTCTTTAAGAGCAAGCCAACTCTGGCTTAATTATGTTTACTTTCTGTTTTGAGATTCAGATCTTGATACCGGTGGAAGCAAACGGTTTTCTTACCTGCAACTGTCAACTGATAACTTTTAGGAATCTTTTATTTCATTTGCGAAGTGTTTTAAGTCAGTTTTGTATCAAAGAATAAAAGCGGAGATTTATATTTGTATTCAAGTAGTGTAAGCCATTGCATTTTATTCAAGATCTTTAAACCTCTACAAATGCATTTAGTCATTTGACAGATGCTTGCATCCAAAGGGACTTACAGTACAAGTGACGTTCAATGCAAGCAAATGGCTAAAACGAGACGACGACACTGACAGCAAAGTGCCATGAGAAATACTGTTTCTGTTTTTATGGACATAATTGCCTACAAGGAAGTTGTGGTTTGAATACAGCAAGTGAAGCTGCCAGGAATGTGGAGATAGGCAGCTCACTCCACCACTGTGGGACCAAGGCCGGATTAACCATTAGGGCAACTGGGCACTTGCCCAGGGCCCATGACATCAAAGGGGCACTTGACAACGTTGTTGACAAATATCACGTTATGAACGCAGTCCTGGCAGCGCATGGTGATGTCTGTTGTGCCTCCGTTGGTATAGCATAAAACGTGAGTTGTATTAAAACATAGCGTGTGTAATGTGTAGTTATTTCGTTCCGTTTGTTAACCTTTCCTGCTGTCGGAGGCTGTCTCGTAGTTGGAGATTGCAGGGGAGTAAAATGCTCCATGGCCGAAGTAGATTAGCCTAAATGTTTTTAACTTCGGGTTAATTCCCTTCCCGTTACGTCTGCTGCTGGTTAGTAAATACAGACAGCAGGAAAGTTTAGCAAACGGAATGAAATAGCTACACATTACACACGCTGTGCTTTATTAAAACTCACGTTACTCACATATTGGTTAACACTGTTACAGCACATAAATCTTTGACGCTGCATCCAAACTATGCGTCACCATTCTCCCTCCCTGTACGTGCTCTTCTTAAAGGAGCCGCACCATTTTACTAAACGTTCTTGCAATGTCAATCATTTAATTTAAATATACTTATTGGCCTTATTGTGCACGCTTGTGCGTTTAACAGCGCTTGTTTGTGTGAGAGAGCATTTAACTGTTGATGCCTCAGTTTAATAAAGCCAGGCTATTCATAAAAAAAACGTACGTCAATGTGGCATTAGTACTATGAACAGTTGAGATTGATTCCTTCTGGCTCGGTTCGGATTCGAAAAAAAAAATATTTGAATGCCTGTCGGACTGGGTCCGGGCTCGGTTACTATTCTGTCGGACCGGGCCGGGCTCGGACAGAAAAAATCGTCCCAATCCATGCTCGAATGCTCATGTATTTGTATTTTTGTACAATCCGGGACAGAATTTTAAGTTTAAGGCCATAATCACTGCTGTTGATGTGCAATAATTCTCATGGATGCATGGAGCACTTTATTTCAAGAGTTCAATATTTCTGCATTGCAGTTCAATTAAGTTATTTTTGTTTAAAGACAATAAAAAAGTGTTTTCCTTAATTGTGCCCATTATTGTAATTTCCAAGAAGGTATAACTCTGAGAATTCCAATCACATTTGTTTTAAATATCGTCTAATTATCGTCAAAATGAAAAAAAAATAGAGATATTCTTTTTTGCCCATATCGCCCACCCCTAGTGTTAATGAGAGAAGTTTTAAAAGTAAAGATAGGTCATTAGGCCTCATAATGTTTGTGTAGTCATGAGTTCAGTCTTTAAAGGAGAGGCCAGTTGTAAGGTCCATTTGTTTAAATAAAAATAATAAGGATATATATAGTAGTGAAGTGATCAACATCAAATGTTAAATTGTGATACAATGAACATGATCTTGACTTTGAAATTACATGCAACAGTGTAGCCAATGGTTTACTTTTACTAAAAACACACTAATTGCCTGCTTCATGGTTGGTGAAAATTTCACATTTTTGCATTTTTAAAATGTTCCATGGTTTTAAGTTAAGGCCTACCTAGCTGTTTGCTTTCAAGATAAGTACTCATCAAGCCACCAAGTTCTGTTAAAGATTAATTGTAAAAAGTTATGCACATTTGTGCGTCTGAATGGTCTCTTGAATGCATGAGGCTTTTGTGCACACATACATCTCCACTAGTGTAGGCTATGATCTTGATAATAGCGACTTTACGATTGTTTGGCGGCGGGGGGGGGGGGGGGGGGGGGGCCTTGAGCCTTGTTGCCCAGGGCACAGAAAATTGTTAATCCGGCCCTGTGTGGGACCACTGAAGGAAAGGGCTTAGCTTGGGATTGTTCAGAGTTCATCCTTTTCATCAAACAAAACAAGGTACCAGGCCTTAAACTAGATGATTACAGAAACTACAGGGAGTGAAGCAAATTATGTAAATCAATGATGAACATCATTTTTCCTTTGTACAAAGAAATAACTGCTAGAATTTTAGTAATTTCTTCTATCAGCCTTCTCTCAGGAAGCAATGATGTATGTTTTCTCAAAACAACGCTTTTTTTCCCTGCTTAAGCTTAGTGACATAGGCGTAATATAAACCAGTCTAACCGGTGTGTTTAATGTAATTTCCGTATTCGTATCTAAGTGTGCTGCTATTCAACTAATGCTTTTATAACTGCTGTTTAACAAACTGTTTCTGTTATAGTGTATCCTACTATATTTGATGATTCAATTAAGTTATTTTCGTTCAAGTAAAGATATGATTAGGTCATTCTTGCCATTTGATGTTCGCCGATAGTAAAACAGGGAATAGAAAATAGGTCTCCAAGACAGTCCACACGACACATTTGTCTTAAAATTGCTTACCAATATGGTGAGCCTGTATATAAGCATATTTATGTCCTAAAAACAATGCTGTGGTAAATGTTTCAAAAGGTTGGCCAACGTTTCACGTTTGAGCATTGCGGCAGCTTAGTCCCTGCGTTTATCTTAGAGAGCCAGCTATTTGCCTTTGCTTCGAGGCAACATAATATTAATTAAACGCTACAGGCAATGTTAATGTTACTTTTTCTGGATTGAAAAAAGGAAAACAGCTTTAAAATGACCGTGCGGCTTTGGACTGCCTACGGAGTCTAACGACCGTGTTTTCTCTGGGAGCAATGCTGAATGTTTTCTCAAAACAGCGCTTTTGCCCCTTCTTGATTCAGGGAAGCTAACGTATACCCACGACATCTTCATCATAAGTGACAGAGACCTATGTTCCATTAAAGCAGCTTTTAAGCTAGCCTAACCGTAATGTAATTTCCGCATCCGTAGGTAAGTATGCTGCTCTTCAATTAATGCTTTTCTAAATGCTGTTTAACAAAACGTTCCTGTTATAGTGTAGCCTACTCTATTTGATGATTTAGAAAGTTTTTTTCGCTAAAGTACAGGTAAGGTTAGGTCTTACTTTTCATCTGATCTGATAGTTAGACAGAGAATAGAAAATAACCTCAATCCACACAACGAACATGTCTGCTTACCAACACGTTTAGCCTGTAAGTATATTTTTTGTATCTAAAAATCAATATTGTGGGAAACTTACCGTTTGACGTTTGAGCATTGAAGCAGCTCAGTCCCTGCGTCGATCTAAGATAACAAACAAATTACCTTCGCTTCGAGGCTACAGAAGATTAATCACACCATTACAGGAAACAGAGCGCCACGAAAAGCAACATTTCTTTTTTGCCACTCCTTTAAAACTGTAGCTGCCAAATGTGAGGACCCTGCCTGATGTGAGTCCGCCAATAGGATGTCTAGAGTCCGCCGCTGCCTGATGTGAGTCCGCATGCGCAAACACAAACGGTTTACGGCAGAAGGCTCAGGAGCAAACTATCCAAGACGTGCATTCTCATACATGGTGTCGCTGCCAAATGTGAGGACCTGCCTGATGTGAGGCCGCATGCGCAAACTTTGCGACACTATTGTAGTAGCCTACAACGAGCCAGGTAATGCCGGTGGTGTAGGCTACAGCATGAAGTGGAATGACAAGCGCATTTGTTTACGTTTGAAATCCACCAAGGTTTATGATGTTAAGCTTCATGTTTATTGAATTATTAGTTAAGCAGTGCATTCATTAGCCTACTAGTAACAGTAATACAACATAGCCCCATATGTTGACACTGAGCCATATGCTGTAAACCGTTGACAAAATTATAAAACACTACGTTAAATAAACCTACATTATGCGTTAAGAGAAGCCAGATACGTTGATATTAAACCATGTATGAGAATGCACGTCTTGGATAGTTTGCTCCTGAGCCTTCTGCCGTAAACCGTTTGTGTTTGCGCATGCGGACTCACATCAGGCAGCGGCGGACTCTAGACATCCTATTGGCGGACTCACATCAGGCAGGGTCCTCACATTTGGCAGCTACACATGGTTTAATATCAACGTATCTGGCTTCTCTTAACGCATAATGTAGGTTTATTTAACGTAGTGTTTTATAATTTTGTCAACGGTTTACAGCATAAGGCTCAGTGTCAACATATGGGGCTATGTTGTATTACTGTTACTAGTAGGCTAATGAATGCACTGCTTAACTAATTCAATAAACATGATCACATTTGGCAGCTACAAACACCCTAAGACTAGTTAGTTTCCTGGGTTTCTTCATACAGGCTAGAGGATTGGGAGGAGCAATTGGCTGAATTTGACAAATAGTGCATGCTCAGGGGTGTATAAGATTAGAATTGCTGACCGCGTCTTGAAATGTTGATAGATTGACCCATTCTGTGTTACATTAAAGTAGCATTATGCAATCTTGGTGATAGGTGCATCCATACACTTATTCATCCATTCAATAACTCACCCACTCATTTGTTTTTCACATCTTTCTTTATTAATGTTTTTTCATCATAACATGAGGAGTCCGTGTCACCAGTGTTCCAGAAACTTCCACGGCCTGTCTCTCAGTTTGGCTCCTGGCTCACCAGTCAGTGAGGTGACGTTAGAAAAAAAAGAGCTATTCTATATACGTGATTCAATTATTATGTCATACAAAATGAGAGGGAAGAAGGGATTTAAAAAAGGAAATAAAAGAAACTTCTTGTGTGTGTCAGATATCCATCCACTTCATCTCCTCACAACCCAATGACTACGTGTGTGTGTAACCAGATGCTGAAAAAGTCCTGCAAGTCAACCAGAGAGAGAGAGAGAGAGAGAGAGAGAGAGGAGAAAGAAATCAGAATATGTAAAACATCTCCATGAATCTTAAACTTTGACGTGCATTTACAGTAGTGTCATCTGAAGTACAGGAACAATCTCTCTTGCCCACATACGTGGTGATTCACTAAAAATATTTT
Source organism: Sprattus sprattus (assembly GCF_963457725.1). Classification (NCBI taxonomy): domain Eukaryota; kingdom Metazoa; phylum Chordata; class Actinopteri; order Clupeiformes; family Clupeidae; genus Sprattus; species Sprattus sprattus. Next base: position 20,572,199 of record NC_137920.1, read on the forward strand.
ATTTCAAACAAACTGATTTCAATCTCATCAAGCTTAACTCCATATTTTAGTTCATATTGGCCAAGTTCTACAACCCAAAAGATAAAATTGGAATTTGAGTGGATTTGTAAAACACAGATTCTTCAGATAGAATGTCAAGACAAGTAGACTTGTGGTGAATGTTACTCACATTCTGATTGGTTGAGTGAGAGGTGGGCGGGGTCTCATAACCTTCCATCAGGAGTGTAACAAGGTGCTGGGTATCCGGCTACAGAAAATGAAGAAGCATGTTTTGAGTCATCAAGGCCAGACGAGTGTGTGTGCGTGTGTATGTGTGTGTGTGTAATTCTGTGTGTGTGTGTGTGTGTGTGTGTGTGTATTTGTGAGTGTGTGTGTGTGTGTGTGTGCGTTTGTGCATATGTGTTTGTGAGTGTGTGTGGATGTGTGTGTTTGTGTGTGGTTGTCTGTGATTGTGTGTGCGTGGCGAGTCGGCTTGGCTGCTGTGCGTTGATGTGTCAGTTGTGTGGAAGTGTGTGTGTGTATGTTTCTACTGGAGATGGGGTATGTGGCGAGTTTGCTTGGCTTTTCTGCGTTGACGTGTTGGTTGTGTGCAAGTGAGTGTGTCGGTTGTGTGTAAGAGAGTGTGAGTGTGTGTGTGTGTGTGTGTGTGTGTGTGTGTTTCTAATGGAGATGGGGTATGGGTCAAGTTTGCTTGGCTGTTCTGCATTGACGTGTTGGTTGTGTGTAAGTGAGTGAGTTTGTGTGTGTGTGTGTGTGTGTGTGTGAGTGCGCGCGGACATGCGTGTGTGTGCACGGGTGTATGTTTCTACCATAGTTTGGGGTGTGTGGCTTGGCGGCTGTGCGTCTACGTGTTGGTTGTGTGTAATTGAGTGAGTGAGTGAGTGAGTGAGTGAGTGAGTGAGTGAGTGAGTGAGTGAGTGAGTGAGTGAGTGAGTGAGTGAGTGAGTGAGTGAGTGAGTGAGTGAGTGAGTGAGTGAGTGAGTGAGTGAGTGAGTGAGTGAGTGAGTGAGTGAGTGAGTGAGTGAGTGAGTGAGTGAGTGAGTGAGTGAGTGAGTGAGTGAGTGAGTGAGTGAGTGAGTGAGTGAGTGAGTGAGTGAGTGAGTGAGTGAGTGAGTGAGTGAGTGAGTGAGTGAGTGAGTGAGTGAGTGAGTGAGTGAGTGAGTGAGTGAGTGAGTGAGTGAGTGAGTGAGTGAGTGAGTGAGTGAGTGAGTGAGTGAGTGAGTGAGTGAGTGAGTGAGTGAGTGAGTGAGTGTGTGTGTGTGTGTGTGTGTGTGTGTGTGTGTGTGTGTGTGTGTGTGTGTGTGTGTGTGTGTCTGTGTGTCTGTGTGTCTGTGTGTGTGTGTGTCTGTGTGTGTGTGTGTCTGTGTGTGTGTGTGTCTGTGCGTGCGTGCGTTCTACCTGAGTTTGGGGTGTGAGGCGAGTCTGCTTGGCTGCTGTGCGTTGACGTGTTGGTTGCATCCACGGCCGTCTTGACTGCATACATGTTGGCCTCTTCCTGATACTTCCCTAAGTTCTTCTTATAGCGGATCCTTTTGTTCCCAAACCAGTTACACACCTGACGTCGAGAAAGACAACAAAATAGGTACGGGATGAATAGATATAAAGAGATAGACAGATAAAAAAGAGAGAGTGAAACAGATGGATAGTTAGATAGAGAGAGAAAGCGAGAAACAGATGGATATAAAGAGAGAGAGAGAGAACCATACAGAGAATGGAGGAGGGAGATCACAGTTTATATCTGGGGGGTTTAACCCGTACTCATTTAATGCCTATCTGTGTGTGTATGTATGTTCCTATGTGTGTGTGATCCTATGCGTGTGTGTGTGTGTGTGTCCCTATGTGTGTGTATTTGTATGTGTATGCATATACAGTGGGGAAAATAAGTATTTGAACCCCTGCCGATTTCGCAAGTTTGGCCACTTCCAAAGAAATGTGTGATCTAGAATTGTAATGGTAAGCGTATTTTAACAGTGAGAAACAGAATATCAACAAAATAATCCAGAAAACTCCATTTTATAAGATTTATGACTTTATTTGCATTTGATGCAAAAAATTAGTATTTGAACCCCCAAGCAAACAGCAAGAATTCTGGCTCCCAATGGCCAGTTATGTGCCCAAGAAGCACACAGAACAGTTCTCATTAGGTCTAACAAGGTATTCCTGATCTCAACTGGTGACCTGTATAAAAGAAACCTGTCCAAAGAATCATACTTCACACCTTCAACCTTACCACCATGGGCAAGACCAAAGAGTTGTCCAAGGACGTCAGCGATAAGATTGTAGACCTGCACAAGGCTGGAATGGGCTACAAAACCATTGGCAAGCAGCTTGGTGAGGCAGACAACTATTGGTGCGATTATTCATAAATGGAAGCAACACCAAACAACTGTTAATCGCTCTAGGTCTGGGGCTCCATACAAGAAAGCCCCCCATGCTGTATCGGTGATCATCCGAAAGGTGCAGAATAACCCTAGAACAATGTCAAGGCAGCTGGGACCACAGTCACCAAGAAAACCATTGGCAACACACTACGCCATGATTCTTTGAAGTACTGCAGCATTCGCAAGGTCCCCCTGCTCAAGGAAGCACATGTACAGGGCCATCTGAAGTTTGCCAATTAACACTTGAATGATTCTAAGGAGGATTGGGAGACAGGATGTGTTCAGATGAGACCAAAATCAAGCTCTTTGGCATCAACTAGACTTGCCGCGTTTGGAGGGGGAAGAATGATGAATATGACACCGTCCCCACCGTCAAGCATGGTGGTGGAAACATTAGGCTTTGATCTGTTTCTATGCTCACAAATTCCTTTGAAAATGGCCAAACTTGCGAAATCGGCAGGGGTTCAAATACTTATTTTCTCCACTGTATATCAGTGGTGGCTGACAGTTATAAAAGGAAGGAAAGAAGGTGTTTGTGGTGGAGTGGGGTGTGAACTAAACCCACTAATTAAATGCCCAGTTGTTAGACTTTAAACGCAGATTGGTAAACTGTTAGTGTACTGTTATACTTAATTTTGCACCTCTTGCATGCCCAGAAAAACAGGGTCAATTTGGCACTTCAGGGCATCTCAGTGTGTGTGTGTGTGTGTGTGTGTGTGTGTGTGTGTGTTGAGGGAATCTCAGTGTGTGTGTGTGTGTGTGTGTGTGTGTGTGTGTGTGTTTGTATGCGTGGGTTAAGGGCATCTCTGACTTTTCCATTATGCTTCAGAGCTTGCTATTAAACAACACCCCCATTCAGTTCAGTGATCAGGGCCTACTGGAAGTGATCAGGGCCTACCGGAATGATATAGCATGTTGTCATGCACTGCAGTACCAAAACACTGAGTAGGCCTAAACATCACCCCTACCCTTTTATTGGCTGATGCGGTGTTAAATTTACCTATCTCTATCCTTTGATTGGCTGACGTGGTGTTAAATTCACTTATGCTACCCTTTGATTGGGTGATTTAGAGTTTTGCCAAAATATCTCCCTGTTTTCTCTATGTGGTCCAACGATTGAAAATTATCCTCAATAAAACGAGTCTTCCTCACAAAAGTCCTTACTGTATGATAACTTCCTCTGGCAAGGTCCAATTCCTGTTCAACAATTGGTTAACTGATGTAAGACGCTAAACCCAGAGCCTAAAGGGAAACAAACGCGTGCGCACAAAAACACACACACTCACGCACGTCCAACCCTAATGCCTCTCTCGCTGTCAATCTCTCACACATGTTCATACTTCTCCCTCCCTTCTTTCTCTCTGATGCCGTTCCCCTTTTTCGCTCTCTCTCTTTCTCCCTCTCCCTCTCTCACATAGATATCTGTGTGTGCCCATGTATACAGTATGTGTGTGTATCTGTGTGTGTGTGTGTGTGTGTGTGTGTGTGTGTGTGTGTGTGTGTGTGTGTGTGTGTGTGTGTGTGTGTCTCTTACCTGTGACACAGTGATGGAGCACTTCTTGGCTAGCTCCTCCTTGGCCTCCTCGCTGGGGTAGGGGTTGGCCAGGTGGGAGTAGAAGTACTCGTTCAGGACCTCGATGGCCGACTTGGTGAAGTTACGCCTCTTTCTCCTGCAACAGCAACACGAGGGAGGGGGTTACACTTGTGGACACACACACACACACACACACACACACACACACACACACACGAACACCAAACACATACATCCATTTATGCACCCATATACATGCATTCACCCCCCCCCCCCCCCACACACACACACACACACAGTAACACAAACACAAACAAACACACACACACACACACACATAGAAACACACACACACACACCTGGCATCCAGGAAGCGTGATCTGAGGATCATGACGGCCTCGCAGGTGCTCTGCTTGAGCTGCATCTGGATGGTGCTGAACTTGCGCTGGATGATGGCCACCATGCGCTCGATCTCCTTGGGCGAGATGGGACGCGTGCGAGACTGCTCCCGCAGCAGGTTCATCACGTGGGTGGTGAACTCGTTACAGGCCTACAACACACACACACACACACACACACACACACACACACACACACCAGGGTCTTTGTTCAATACGAGTGACTTGAAAAGAGTCTAACCATAACGGCTCTCTCTCTGATCTCTCTCTCGCGCTCTCTCTCTCCACCTGTTCATACTTCCCCTTCTCTTCTATCTATCTGACGTCCTTACCCTTTTTCACTCTCTCCCTCCCCTTCTCCCTCTTTCACATGTTCGTACTTCTCCAGGTCTGTTGGATCATCTCATCTCATCTCTCTCTCTCTCACCTGGTCGTTTTAAGTCCCTCCTTCTCCCTCACACCTGTTTATACTTCTCCCTCTCTTCTCTCTATCTGATGTCTTTCCCTTTTTTCGCGCTCTCGCTCTCTCTTTCTCTTTCTCCATCTGGCACGCTTGCTCTCTCTCTCCCTCCCTTTGGCTCCCTCTCGCGCTCTCTCTCTCTCTTTCTCTCTTTCTCTCCCTCTCCGTCCCCCGTCTCTCACCTGATCATACTTCTCCAGCTCGGAGTGGTAGATCCCGCGGATCTGGGCCAGTTTGTCCCGGTAGTCCGAGTGCTCCGTGCTGCTGTCGTTCAGGGACTCCCCAGCGGCGGAGAGAGCTGCGGCCGCAGCCGCCGCCGCGCCCTTCTCCGGCCCGGACACGCCCTCGGCCAGCAGCATGTTGTCCAATCGCATGATCTGACCGTCCAGAGGCTCCTCCTCCTGCGCCCGACGCAGACTGAGAACTGCAGAAGAGGAGAAAAAGAAAGAAGGAAAGATAGAAAGAAGGGAAGAAAGAAGGGAAGATAGAAATAAAGAAAGACAAGGAGTTCATGAAAGAAAAATAGGGAAAGACAGAAGTAAAAAAAGAAAAGGAAAGAGAGAGAGGGCAAGAACAAGAGATTATTACACACACGCCATTACACACATTCCACTTGAAGGACCCCAGCAAAGTATATATATATGAATAGACAACAGAGGACGGGGAGTAGGTCATCTTCACTTCAATGTGTCTACCACACTGTAAAATGAGATTTCTGTAGGATTAGACAGAAGAATACAGACAGACACAGACAGAGAGAGAGAGAGAGAGAGAGAGAGAGAGAGAGAGAGAGAGAGAGAGAGAGAGAGAGAGAGAGAGAGAGAGAGAGAGAGAGAGAGAGAGAGAGAGAGAGAGAGAGAGAGAGAGAGAGAGAGAGAGAGAGAGAGAGAGAGACAGCTGCCTTCCTAATCGAGTCTCTACAGTAGCCTACTGTTGAGTTCCATTTACACCAGCAGAGGGCAGCCTCTCTCCATTCATGAAACTACTAACCTGAGTGAAATAAGGACACACACACGGGCACGAACACACACACACAGCCCACAGTACATTTGGGCCCAATGTTCACTCATGCTTTGACAATATAAATATGTGTATATTTATCATTGTCAGTAAAGCTTGAATTTGACAGAAAATAAATTAAACGTGACCATTCAATCTGCTCCTTCATCCTCCTCGAACTTGTCAGTCCGTCTCTTTCTCCCCAACAACCCCCAACCCCCTTCGGCTCCTCCCCCCCACCCCCCTATCCTCCATCTCCTTCTCTTCATGAGCTGTCTTGTCAATGTGAATGGTTACTGGAGGATGGGAGGGCGGGTAACTACTTCGGGGGGCAACTAAGGTTTATTCACATCAAATCACACTGGTTGAAATTGAGATGTTTCCCTTAAGGTTGTCCTGATGCCCCCAAGTATTTAACCCACAGCTGATTACAACTCCTCCCCTGATTGGGAGATGACAACTTCCATGTTTCCCTTAAGGTTGTCCTGACAACCCCAAGTATTGAACCCACAGCTGATTACAACTCCTCCCTTGATTGGGAGATGATAACTTCCATGTTTAATCTGAGTAACAGTGGATCGGGAGGAGAAAGAGATGGACTGGCAAGGAGTGAGGTGAGGAGGGAACATAAAGAGGGAACAGATAGAACACAGGTAGCTAGGTCGCCAAGACGATACTGCAGTGTAACATAGCTACTTCACAGAATAGAACACAGGGAACAAACTAAGTTAGGCAGGTCGCCAAGGCGATACTGCAGTGTAACATAGGTACTTCACAGAATAGAACACAGAGAACAAACTTAGTTAGGAAGGTCGCCAAGGCGATACTGCAGTGTAACATGACCACTAAATAGAACACAGAGAGAAAACAAAGAGAACGTGTCTTGATGGGGCAGCAGGGTGATTTATCAACACAGAAATCTGCAGATTTGGGGTCAGTGTGTGTCAGGTCAGTGTGTGTCAGGTCTGACAGGGCAGAACTCATTAAAGCAGAGTCTGGTCAAGCACTATGCATCTGAAAGGCATTTTGGCAGCAAGATGGTTGTGAATCCTCCCTTGGGCAATGTTTGCATGGAGACAGACAGACAGACAGACAGACAGACAGTCAGTCAGACAGACAGACAGACAGACAGACAGACAGAGATGCAGGTCAAGAGGTAGGGAGAGACAGACAGACAAATAGACAACTATCAGAGACAAACAGACAGACACAAGCACAAACATACAAGCGTCTTACAACCAGACCCACCATCCGGACAAACATCAGTTCAACAAGGGTCTCCATGACACTTAACTTGATCCTAATTTGGGGTGTGTGTGTGTGTGTGTGTGTGTGTGTGTGTGTGTGTGTGTGTGTGTGTGTGTGTGTGTGTTTGTGCACGTGCGGGTGCTTGCGTGTGTCTGTGAATGTCTGAGCGGGTATATTTATGTGTGCATGCACGTGCACGTGCGTGTTTGTGTGTTTGTTTGTTTGCGTGTGTGTGTGAGCATGTGTGACTTTGTGAAGGAATTTGGGGGGGTGCTGGGGAGATGGCTGAGGTCGATGAGAAGGAGCTGTTTAAACTGATGATAGGGTTTGATGCATCTGCACACTTACACATTAATACACTACCTCTCTCTCACACACACACACACACACATAAATACACTCCCCCCCTCTCTCTCTCACACACACACACACACACAAACATAAATAAACTCCCCCCTCTCTCTCTCTCACACACACACACACACACAATACATTCTCTCTCACACTCACACATTTACACATACACACACATGCATACACACTTACTCTCTCATACACACACACACACACACACTTTCTCTCTTCCACACACACACACACACACACACACACTTTCTCTCTTACACACACACACACACACACACACACACACACACACACACACACACACACACACAGTTTAATTAACACAGGCTCATAAGGAGCACCTAAAGAGGTGTGAAAAACGAGCTCTCATTTGAAAGGTCATTAATTTGCACCGTTATGCAAATGAGGTAGCAATTAAGCCCCCAGATCCAGGGAGGCTCGCCAATTTATTACAGCAGAACGAGACAAGTCACACAAACACATTCACACACACACACACACACACAGACTTGCTACAAGAAAAAGCTCAGAGCAACCAAAAATGCACGTGCACACAAAATCTCGCTCACACACAAACACAACATTTGTCTTTTCCAGAAAACACTACAGCTGCCATGATTACGAGCATCATGAAGACATACAGTATGAACAACACTTGCACTTAAGTGGAATACTCTACCTATGATGTGACACTTCATCAGTGCAACTTTGATTTACATAGCAGGACATGGGTCCAAGGCATACTTCATAGCAGGACATTGGTCCAAAGCATACTTCATAGCAGGACATGGGTCCAAAGCATACTTCAAAGCTATGCAAAACCTATGAATGTTTAGGGTCAGGCTTGGAACTTTCACCCAAAGCAACGTACAAAATCATATGGAATTTAGAATCCTAACAGTAAGAAGGATTTTTTTTGGAGGCGGGGCCATATCACAGATATATTATTATATTTGGGGGCGGGGGGGGGGGTTCTTGGTGAAGAAACACCCCCCCTACAAACAGTGTGTGTTTCTGAAGATGTCTTTAATGGATCAGCCTGCACAATCACCAGATTTAAACGCCCTTTCTTCTGAAAGCTGCCAGATCTGAGCCACAACACATCATGAGAGACAGACAACATTGACTCAACAACATGAGAGACAGACAACATTGACTCAACAACCAGGTCTAGCCCAGTCACATCATGAGAGACAGAGAACTTTGACACAACAGAGAGACAGACAACATTCACTCAACAACAAGGTCTAACCTAGTCACCACATGAAAGTGTGAGGGTCAGCTCGGCCGCTGTGTGGGCACTTACAGCAGCAGATAAACTACTAATCTACCCTGGGGATTCCTGTAAACACCTGCACACACACACACACATGCTCACACACAGATATGCATCCATACACACACACACTCACACACACACAGATATGCCTCCATACACACACACACACACACACACACACACACACACACACACACAATATGCAAAGATATTCTCACATACATACACAGACAAGTAAGCCAAATCACTCACACACACGCATTACATCCGTGCATTTAAACAAGATAGTGTGACTTATATACGTACACCTGAAGTAGGAATGACAAGATTAGACTCACTGATGCTCCGAGGAGCCGAGACCTCAAGGGCCCAGCACTAGGCCCAAGCAGGGACTGTGAGTGAATTATCTCCCCTGTCAGAGGGTGTGTTTCTGGGAAGAAGCGCGAGGCCGTTGGGGTCTCAGACCTGGAGAATACCGAGCGCCATTGACCTCATTAACCACAATGCACTCCTCTCTCACTGTCACTCATCCTCCTCTGGTCAAACTGCTGCTATTACCTCCCACTGCTCTTTCTCCCTCTATCTATCTATCTATCTATCTATCTATCAATCTATCTATCTATCTACCTCTCTCCCTCTATCTATCTATCTATCTACCTCTCTCGCTCTATCTGTCCCTCACGCACTCTCACTATATCTACCTCTCTCTCACTCTCTATTGCTCTTTCTCTCTCTCTCTCTCACACTCTATTTAAATTTTGAGCTTTTCCATCCATGCTCTTCCCTTTCTTTGTCCATAAAAACAATCACTACATCTTTTTTTCTTTCTCTTCCCCTGTCATGTGATAAAGAAACCCATCTATGTGAAGGCGGCAATGTACCTTTTGAGTCTTCAATCAAGACTAAAGGAAACCAAAACATACAAATAACACAAGGAAAACACAACAAAAACAACACAAGGAAAACACAACAAAAACAACACAAGGAAACAAAACAACAAACAAGGAAACAAAGGTTTTACATGGATACTAGTTTTTGTTGATTAGAAGATTGCAGCCAGCGCCAGAGTACATTTGAAGACAGAAAGACTTGGAATGTGTTTGAATGAAAAACTTAACTCGTAATAAAAACGTCCTACTTTTGCTGGTAACAGTAGTCATTTAACATGATGTATGCGCTGGTGCCATTTGTAGTAGGCTGTGAGTGTGTGTGTGCAAATGCGTGCTTGTTTGTGTGTTTGCACATGCGTGCTTGTTTGTGTGTTTGCACATGCGTGCTTGTTTGGGTGTGTGCACGTGCCCTTGTTTGTGTGTGTGCACGTGTGCTTGTTTTGTGTGTGTGCACGTGTGTGCTTGTTTGTGTGTGCACGTGTGCTTATTTGAGCATGTTTGTATGTGTGTGTGTGTGTGTGTGTGTGTGTGTGTGTTGAGGGGGTTAGTTTTTTTAGATTGAAGACTCACCTGTCTTTTCCTTAATTTGACACAGAACACTGAAGAGGGCCGGCTTCATTCTGTGGCAGTTCAACGCATGCTTCCTGAAGCAGAGATAGACAGAGAGAGAGAGTTCCATTGAGCCAGTCAGTTAGGTGGGACATTTACAATAGCCTATCACTGTTCACAGGTCTGCACTCACACACAAACACACACACACACACACACACACACACACAGACACTACATACACATGCACACACACACACAAATACTCGACAATCACACACACATGCACACACATACGAGCCACACACACACACACACACACACAACAATTTGCTCTAACAAGATTGGCTCTGTTGAGGATGGAGGTTAAGTGTATTCCCAGACTAGATTACACTCTGGCAACATGGAAAGGCAGAGTCTCGTCAAGACCTTTCAATCACAACCATCTAATTAGCAAGGCCTTCGCAATCTATAGTCACACTTATAATGATGATGAGGAAAACACAGATCCGTGGTGTGCACAGTTTTTTTATGATCAAGGACCAGCTGTCCATTGACACTAGCAGTGCTATCCACTGACCTCTTGCCAAGGTTGGTTGGCAATTTTAAAAAAAAGGCAACTTATTTTTGACCGCATTTATAATAGTACTTTTATAATTCGTGCCTGTCAATGTGCGGTATTCAGTTTGCAGAAGCGCCGTGATTGTGGCCTGCTGTAGGACTCTCTTCTATTTTGATAAGCGGTTTCCTGGTCTCCACTGATTAAGTACCTTCAGGCTGTGGTCACAATGGGAAACCCATTCTTTTCCCTCTCATCTATGTAGGCCTACCATTTAAAATATCGTCATGCACATTATTTAGACGATGCTAATCAGGTAATGGATTCGATCAATTAACGCCCCCGGTCCTGCTTCCCCTTTTCCCTTCAATTGTTTGGTCCGTTTGCGGCAAACTGGGACAAAGCGGTTAAGGCAGAGAGACTGGGGGAGATTCAGATGATAATAGCCCAGAGTACGGGAGAGTGGCCGTGCATGAATATGGATGTCTGATCCTCTTGGGGGGGGAGCCGAGGTGGGGGTGGAGAGTCGTCTTGAAGCTTATCATAGAGCGACTCCGCTGGTGGTAAACATCTACAGCGAACAGCGGCAGCGTTCCAGGGCGCATCATATGTAAACAGACCCTCTTCGCCCGTATGCAAAGTAAAAAGGCAACGCTGTGTCCATAGCAGCGCAAATAACTCTGATGTCAAACTGGGTTTGCCCGGTACGGGACACTTTGCATCACATCGCCTGAGCTGACTTTCCTTTTTTGAAATGCAAATACATCATAACGGAGTTGAATAGGTCTGCCGAATTAGTGCCACAGCGGAGGCAAATTAGGTCGTTAATGGGCTTGATTTTATGGGGACGCTCGTCTCGTGTTAGCCATAAAAATAATGTTAGCCACTAAATGAAATCACACTATTTGCCCCGTTTGCGCAGTAGGACAAGTGTCTACAATTAAGCCAACAGTGAGTAGCCTACCTCTAGTATAGACTTAGACTATAGACCGTATTATTAGGCTTCATACACTAATATTGGTTAGAGGCCATGATCAAGCTGGTTGGCCCTTTCTACTTTTTGCCACCTACATCTTCAACTATGGCAACTAACCTAGTCCTGTACATTTGTAGATTGCTTGCATCTACACTGACGAGACTAACGTGAGACTAAAGAATGGGTATGTTTTCATGGTCCTGTGGTTTATGCAGTGATAGGCCTTCTTCGAGGTGGCCACCCGCAAGAGCAAAGGGCCACGTGACCGTTGGCCCATCATCCAGATGCGTAAAAATGACTCGACCTCACTGCAACTACAAAGAGCCAAACTGCTGCTAGGAGGGGTTACCTGGCTTGGGCCTCGTCCAGGCTCTCGTCTGTGATGGCCATAATCTGCTGGAGAATGTCACCGATGTTCCGTGACTGCCCCTGGTACTCGTGCTTTCGAGCCGCTTCCAGCTCAGCCATGTCGGCCCGCGAGATTCCGCTCATTCCAATGGGACCGGACATCATGTGGGTCTGATCGTCCATGATCGAGTCCATCGTCCCTTCAAATCCTTGTCTTTGTTAATCTGATTCAGGCTAAATATCCTAAATCAAGGGGTATTCAAATATGAATGGCGTTTACTGCGATTATCCGTAATTTTGTTATTTCAAAACGTGTGAAATTGTGTTTTGAAAGATTATTGCAAAGCGTAAAAGCCAGTAAAATCCTCCAGGCAAGAAAATGAAGCTCACCTACACTTTTCGGGGGGAGGGGAATAAAAACAGAGGTCACCTAAAACGAACTTGTAGGCCTAAGATTTCAGGCGTAGGCTATTCAAAATATTCACATTAGATCCGTGCTCTTCTTTCGTAACAATGTCTCCGATAATATAACCTTATGTACGATTAACATATCCACCAATCTCTACTTTTTGAAATATTGGTGGGCTATAGCCTACGTGTAGGCTGCTGTTGAAAATCGAGCAGTTATTGCTCAACCACAAAAACAAACTTTTTCTTAAAAAAGGCAAAGTCGTGAATAATGTACTACTTTGGAGAATACTTGCCAACGTTTTGGCAGCAGCAAAAAAGGCAATCCCAAGATTCGTTTATTTTGGTTCAAAAGGCCAGCTAGCCTATTTTATAGTCCCGAACTGACCACGGGGAAAACAAACCTGGAGAAAAGAGGTAGGCTAGGCTTGCGCTGCATTTCGACCAATAGGCTATGAAAGAGAAAGATGGACGTCGATTTGCCTTCGCAGAGGTAAAAACTGTAACTGCTGCAGTTTCATCTCCATTACCGTTGTTACTTTGTAATAGAAATGTAACGTTAACTCTTTAAAAAGCCTAACAGCCGTGGCTCCGGGCGCAGTATTAGGTTGCTATCAGTCGCTGCGACGCGACAACAAAACGCATGACCAGTTGGGAGGGATCAGTCTCGCGACGATGCACAGACCACCATAAAGGGAGTTTAACAATGCGAGGTCTATTAGAAAATGGCTCTTCGCTTGGATTCCCGGAGAGTCTCCACAGTTCGTATGCGCCGAAGAAGACACCAGTCTACAAGACTACATTCTTGCGAGCAAGTAACATTGTATTCCGAAAAAAGGCAAATGTCTTGGGTATTCCAAAGCGAGAAACTCGAAGAAGAACCTCGGTCGTTACTGGTGCATAAAAGACGGGCCGCCACCACTCGTGTTCGTATTCCCTCGCCTATTCGCGCACAGACTGTCTCCTTTTCTCTGGTGTTGGGTTCTTGCCTCTTTGAGGCTTCCCTGTCCCTCCCCCTCCCTGAACTGTTCGCGTTGGATACCAGTAGTATACCGCGAAAGGAGTTCCAGTCTTCCACGTTGGTACGTCACACCGCGCCCCTACGAAGGCGGTCGTAAAACGCACAATCCTCGAGAGGCGTGAGAAGCGACAAAAATGATGAATGTACTAACGTACGCTGTCAAGTAAGGCTACAGAATCGGGACTGAACATGAACAGTTTCAA